>NC_064642.1:720880417-721183448 GCF_023864345.2 Schistocerca serialis cubense
TCCATTCCACTTCGGAGGAGGAGTCAATACTAGAGTGTTTTATTAAAATATTAGATCATCCTCAAGGTACTTCAGTCACAAATTAACCCAAAATTTCGTGAAAATTTCTAAGTAAATGGCATGTTCATTGGAATGCTGAATGTTCTGAGACATTTCCCGTGCAGAAGCTACTGCTGAGGAAAGTGGTTAAGCATTAAAAAGGTGATCGCACCAAATTCTACTTTTCTGTAGTAGCCCTAAACTGTTGCATAGCAGCATTATCTACGCTACGTGATGCTGATGCATTACAACTCTTAGCCCGTCAGGACAATGAAACTTGTTCATGTATTGTCTGCCATCTTCGTTACTCTCCGTAGTTCAAACGAAACTTCAATTTGTTTACGAAAAATGAACACTTTCCAAGCTGTTTGTTAAGCAGCTGGTAAGAGGACCAGTGCGAAAAATTCAGCAGAACTTACCTAAAAGTCAACGACCTGTAACACACACAAACTACTTAGTATAATTACCCGACTGGGAACTGAAAACGTGTCAATCGGATATACCTGTATACCCTATTAGTCTTAACATCGGTCTACCGGCCGCAGTGGCCGAGCGGTTCTAGGCGCTACAGACTGGAACCGCCGCGACCGCTACGGTCGCAGGTTCGAATCCTGCCTCGGGCATGGATGTGTGCGATGTCCTTAGAACTATTTAAACCTAACTAACCTAAGTTCTAGGGGACTGATGACCTCAGATGTTAAGTCCCATAGTGCTCAGAGCCATTTGAACAATTAACATCGGTCTGTATTTGTCGATAAAAATTGGGGCGCTATGTTTACGATGACTAACCATGGAAGACAGAATCGGCCCCCATCCCCGCAAAGAGGAAAACAGCGCTCCGTAACGTCTCTGAAGTGCGTAACGCGTGCTTGGAGCGACATTGCGTGCGCTACGCCCGCACTTTCGCCGCGCGCAGTGGGCCGGCGGCAGCGCGACTTTCGCCTGTACAGTCCTCCATGGAAACAGCTCTCGACAGCTGTGAGAACACTAGTCACGTGCGACACCAGCTTGCCAATACGTTACCAGTGGAAAAATTGCCACGGGGTGTTACCGCGTTTTTCACCGCACGAATATCCCACAGCAAGTTAGATAGCGATTTTATAATTTCACAGGCGGGCCATAGCTATTAAATGGTGAAGTTCATCACTTACAGCAGAAATCAGCCGTAGACAGCTGGAAAGGACATTGCCAGAACTGTGAGGCTAGAGGAGGGGAGGGGTAGTAAATCGTACGAGCGTACTGAAAGCTGAATATGTATATTACGCACTGATAAATAGGTAGGCAAGACAGAAGCTTAAGTGTGTGTTAAACCAGTGGAAGCACAAAGGGATATAAAGGAAAAGCCCATCAAATGCCTAAAAAGTTCCTCAAACGCAATCGTGGACGATTTGTCCTGATTCCTACAAAAGGGAACACTCATTGGTACCGTGATGATAAAATCTGAGCTGAAAAGGATTAGAGAAATGGCTATAGTACGGCTACTTCCTTTCGGCACACTTGTTCTTTCCTCAGCAAGAAACCAGTTATGAGAGCTAGTAACTAAATGCAACTCAGCCATTAGATTCTGAACTTAAACTGTAGTGTGCTCATTTAAACGTCTACATCTACATACACACTCCACAATCCACCCTACGGTGCGTGGCGGAGGGTACCTCGTACAACTTGCACCTTCTCTCCCTGTTCCACTCCCAAACAGAACGAGGGAAAAAATGACTGCCTATATGCCTCTATACGAACCCTAATCTCCCTTATCTTTGTGTGTTTCCGCGAAATGTAAGTTGGCGGCAGTAAAATTGTACTGCAGTCAGCCTCAAATGCTGGTTCTCTAAATTTCCTAAGTAGCGATTCACGAAAAGAACGCCTCCTTTTCTCCAGAGACTCCCACCAGAGTTCCTGAAGCATTTCCGTAACACTCGCGTGATGATCAAACCTACCAGTAACACATCTAGCAGCCCGCATGTGAATTGCTTCTATGTCCTACCTCAATCCGACCTGATGGGGATCCCAAACGCTCGAGCAGTACTCAAGAATAGGTCGTAATATTGTTTTATAAGCAGTCTCCTTTACAGATGAACCACATCTTCCCAAACCTCTACCAATGAACCGAAGACGACTATCCGCCTTCCCCACAACTGCCATTACATGCTCGTCCCACTTTCATATCGCTCTGCAATATGGTGGTATTTCGCCCAATAAGGACACGTTGGATTGCTTCCGACCAGTTCGTGGCATCAAATCGGAAGGCTGATCGGGATGGAAGCCATAAGAAAATATTAATATACCGTGGCTCCCTGATACTACCGTTGACCATGCGCTGAATTTAACTGCCACGAGTTGTCAGCACCGACGTGTGCCTTTTCATCTTCTTGTTTGGCCTCAGCTACACACGACCGTAAGATTTGAGTGCAATGGTGTCTAACGTGTGGTTTTGTGTTCCGCAGGAGGTGGGTAGCTAGCGGCATGTCCCGCAAGTTCGAGGTTCGCTACAACCCGCACACCCAGCGCGTCGAGGTGCTGGACTCCGTGGAGCGGCTGGAGGGCTGCCTCTCGCAGCTCAACCTCGAGATGCTGCACCTCAACAACGCGCTGGCCAAGCTCAAGGCCAACTTCGCTTAAGGGACTCTCCTCGTGACCTCGTTTTCCCTGCACTTCACCACGTACTTAGCGTCCGCATCGTCCCCATCGTTGTGCCCATTGTATAGTTCCCGCTCGTAGCCCGCTGCAGATCCAGCGCACGCTAGCTGTGCAGGAGAGACGGCTGCTACCGGTGACTGCTTCCGTCAGACGGGAGTCGAGCGCGCGTCTCTGTCGAGTAGTTGCGACGCTGGCGGGCGGCTCCGCGGCGCAGAGTGGCGAGTGTGACGTCCGTGCCGGAGGGCGAGCGCCCCTGTGGGTGGCGCCAGTCCGGTGCGGGCGCCGCAGCGCACACGTGCCGACGCGCCCGCCATCTGTTAGCAAACTGCCGCTGCGAGTGACTACCGAGACGCGGCTCGCTGTCCACTAGCAACGCGTTCTCTGTGCCACTGAAAGGGGATTCCCCGCAATAAGAGATGGGAAATGGGACCAAGTGAGCTACGTACTAGTCTCGAGGCGTGGCTTCTGAGTGCGGCCTGCAGATCGGCGGCGGAGGACGAGGTACGCGCAACTGTGCGCGGGGCCCTGACTCCACCCCGCGTATCTGTTCATGCGTAAGCTGTCCTTCCCGCTGTGCTGAAAGGCTGTGCCAGGAAGCGCCGAGGTGGGGAGAAGACTATTCAGCAAGCCCGTCTCTCCTCTGCTGTATAAAAAAATAAATTAGCTCGTCATTCTCGCCGTCATATCCATTTGTAAATTGTATAAATGTATCACATCTTATGTATTGTAGCTGTAGAACTATTTTATTCTTGGGCGCTTGACCTCCTTCGTGCGTTCGATCTATTTATCTCCAAAATCATTCCAGCTTTCTAACTTCTTTAGTGTGCTGTGTAGAGAAGTGTAATTATCTGGACTTAAACGTAGGCAGTTAAATTATGATTCTTTCCTTATCTACCAGGAGGGTTAAGCGTTACTGTGTGAATGTTTTGTGTGTTTATGCGTGTGAACATAAATGTTTACTGTTTATAATTTAATGTTCTGTTTTTGTAACAATTTTATGGAATGACAGTGTTTGGTTCTTGTCAAATACTTCGTTGCCATCTCTCGTATGTATTATTTCACATGGCAATTGCACCATAATTACTGTAAACAATGAAATATTTACTCACGCTATAAAATGCACGTGCACTATATCTTTGTTCCTTAGTGAACAGATGTAATTTCAAAGTTACAAAATGTATTCTTCCTTTAAACACCGCATGTAGCTAAGAAGCTGTCAAATGCTGCTTACGTGCTATAGGTAGCTTCGTCTGTCACACTATCCAATGAAATTAGAGGCTATTACTGCATGAAACAAAGCAGAATTGAGACTTGCAGGTGTAGAGTTCTACGATACCCTTATCTGGTTAGATTATAAGAGCTGTTTTATGCTACGTGCACTAAGTGTCCAAATATCTGCTAGTATTCCATGTGATACGTATGTACCTAATTTATCTTTGCAAATAAAATGCATATATTTAAGCCGAACGTTGTTCTTTAGTCACCTGTCTCTTCCTAAAGCCTTGTCAACACATACCTCAGCCGAGCCACAATCACTCAATAAATAGAATTAAATTAGCCCACCCACAAATGTGGAGCAGATTCGAAAATAACTATTGGAAAAATTATCACATAACTGTCGCCTTAGTAGACTAAAATGTGAAGTGCAGAAAAATATTTATAAATCGTAAAATACAGAGTTCAACTACTTCAGCGGTGTCTTATCTTTCCAGGCACAAATTTGCCCTTAACATCCTGAGTTACCTACTTCAGCTTCGAGGAAGGAGAGGGAAATTGGGGGTATAGTTTGAAATGTAAAGAAAGTAAAATTCCGTAAACTTCAGACAAAATATCGCCTCTACTAATACTGATAATTAATGGATCAATAACATCTGGACAACATATTGGTGGACATTAATATGGGATGCACCCACCTTTCGTCTTTGCTTGAATTCTGCTCGGGACACTTTGTGAGGTGTTTGAATAAACAGCTCAAACCAGAGGTCATTGATGCTGGACGCTGGATTCCTAACTCGTCCCAAAGGTGGTGTTCTGGGTTCAAGTAGAGACGGTGAACAAGACAGTCCTTTCCAGGAATCATACTATCCACAAATCTTTCCCTCAAAGACGCTGCTTAAACAGGTTCCGTCGTCATGCTGATACAATCTTCTCTCCAGACTGTTCCTCTACTACACGAAGTACAAAAAGCTGTGAAAGTGTTCATATTCTTCCTCATTTAGCGTTTTCATGAGCACAGCAACCGCACAACGCCATAACCACAAAAAGCGCCCAGATACGGAAACCACCTCCGTGGCTTCTCTTGGAACTAGACATAATGGCAGGTTAATGTTCTCAAAACATTCGCCAAGCCTAAACCGTTCCAGGCTATTACCACAGGGCAAAGCCGTATTTATGTCCAATGCCGTTCTGTGCCCCACCTCAAACGTCGCTCAGCACAGACTGCAGCATCGGGTGGTTGAAGAGTTGCCCCATCAGCGTACCCCATTCTTCTAACCCTTCACGCACAGTCATTGTATTAAGCGGACTGCTGGTAACCCTTTGGAACTCATTACTGAGTCCTTCCGCTGATTTCGTGCGATTTGCTATAGCCAACCACTGCAATGATCGATGGTTCCTGTTTGTCGGTACATGGTCAGCCTGGTCTTGGTTTAGCTATGGCTTCGCGTCTCCATTTCACAATTCTCACCAACAGTCTAGTTTCGCAGCCTTAGAAGGGTTGAAATATCCCTTATTTTGTTGCTTAAGCGACATCCAGTGATTAGCCCACCTTCTAAATCAGTGAGCACTGCTGACTAATTCTGCTGTTACTGCCTTTCCATTGCTTACAAAATTCGCAGACCTTTTATACTGACGGGTCTGTCTCAGGTGATATCTAATGGTAAATCCTGCATTATGTAGGCGTGTACTGAAACGTTAGACCAGATATATTTCGGACAGGTACTTATCTCGAATTCGAACGAAAACTAAATTTTCTCAAATATTTGTTCTAGTGTTTCAGACGCAATAACGCAATAACTTTAAGGAATAAATAGTTCAGCTCAATAGCATAGCGGACATATTCCCTTGTTATCTAAAGTTTAGACTTCGAAAACCTACGCGATGGTGGAGCACCGCATTTACGTTACCCTGCCACTTGCCTTCTGATGCAACATACTCTGCAAAGTTTCGCTTTCGGTTGGCCTTGGCATAGGTTTTTTACGGTGCTGTAAACTGACCATAATTTGGTCAGAGAAGTGGATTTTCTTGACAATGCCGTGTGTCTACATAAGTGGTAAAATTAAAAGTATCCTCGCGAGAAGCAGAAAGTAACTACCATCTTAGAGGGCTGTATACTTTTTTCTTATGTATGATATACCTAAGCCGTATAGACAGTAGCTTCAGATTCCAAAGCAGAAGAAAAAAATTTCTTGGAGGCTTGTAAAACGAATTAGGGTTTCTTTCTTTTCTGAAACAATTTCCAGAAACTCTCCATTTAATCGTCAACCAACACAGCAGCTTAATTTTAAGGCGAGGAGACGTTGAAGTCTCGAACAAGAGGGGTATGAAATTTGTAAGAGTAGGTAACTAAATCCACTATTAAGACTGACTCTGTTGATGGCCAAACAGAAGAGTATCATGAAATAAGCCGTTCTGTTTAAATATTGGGTGCCACTTAAGGGTACTTGACCATGAGAAGAGAATGTAACGACATAAAATAGTTTAAATGCTTGTGTTATGATGGGCACTGAAATCCCTGCATTCCGTAAGCGTAAATGCTACATTCAGGGGTAAGGGTAAAGGTTCCATAATGTGAATTCTTGACTATAGGAATACATACATTGTACATGTAGCCTTCCAGGCATATTAAAATAGTTCTCCTTCAGGTTCTTTGGAAGACGTGATTACAAGAGTGAGTTTATGAATGAATACCAACATTGGGCTGAATCCCTTTCAGCTGTAACGTCTTCCTAAAGCTGCCAGTTGTCTGCAGAGAGCTGCAGTGGAACAAACGGAAACACTATTCCTTATCGCTTAAAGATGATGGCAGACCCGTGGAGGGTCCCCTTTCCAGCCCAGGTAATCAACCTGGTCAAGTTTTGTTCACTTTATGAATACAATTTCTGAAATCTTTGGACAACGAATTGCGGAGGGACAGACAATGACAGTGCGTTCTTCTCTATTACTGGTCATGAGTACGACTAACTGCGAGCCACGGCAGCAAACGAGCTCAGAGTCGAACTCAGCCCCTTGATAGATGTTCGAGAGGAACACAGGAAAAAACGTTGCCCGCCAGCGGGTTATGATGAGCCTCGTGGACTGGGATGCGTTCTGTGGCGACGCCGCACACGTCGTCGAGGAAATGAGGGCAGGAGGGTAAACACGGAAGGGTGGGACTTGACGTCACTGATGGTGTGCGGTGAAAGTACCGCACAGCTCGCTTAGACTGGCTTTCGCACGTGGGTGTTGTGTGTTCTAGACACATTCACAAACAGGTTTCCGGAGTTTGCTTTTAGCTGTAGATGTTTGTAATCGTCTGAAATACAGTGCAGTGTTTCGTTTTAAAACCATGATAGCTTTTGCGTTTCTGTTCCAATTCAAAACTCAGAATGGAAATAAACGCAATTTGCTATAAAAACTTTTTCCGTGGCATCTCTTCAAGAAAAACTGGAAGCAGACATTCGAAATCACAAAATTATATTCAATCGTTTTTGCAATTAAAATGGTTGCGAAGGACAGAGTTGCATCTTATGTAAATGAGCGGCAGAATGATCAAGTTAAACAGAGGAGGGAAATTTTGAAAGGACTCATTCATTAATGCAGTGTGCACACTTGCACGCACATTCATTTTCTTCCAAGTCTTCTGAAAGAACTTTCGCGTAATATGAATTCATTCAAAGAAAGTTGCCATCACTTGCCCCAACTAATGGAACTTGTCGTCCAGATTGGTCAACACAGTTAAAGAAAGAATAGAACTGTTGCAATGGTTTGACAGTGTTCTGGATAATAGCGACAACTGGGACGGCGATGCAGTGGTGAAGTAACTGTTGATCACTTCGGTGAGAAATAGAATAAAGGTACTCTTCTTTCAACAAGCTGGAATTTATTCACCTGCTTTACTCTCAGAACTCCAAAAATTATAAACTAAATCTTCCTCATGATATTTCACATAAACTGTCACTAATTTATGGACCGCTCTTACTTGTTAGATTATGTTGCTTTGAAAAATGAACTCATTGTACTGTACAATTCACCCTAGTTCTCTTCAAACAATGTATGTAAGTTAGCTTCATTAATGTACGAACCAGGCCTGATTTAAGGGTTCGATGAAATGCGTATATTATCAACTTTGATACTGACAATAAATTCCGTGTGCTACATCTTCAGTGGAACGATCTTTCTCGACTGTTAAAAGAATCAACACGTTTCTAAGAAACACACAGTCGCAGGAAAGACTAAGCGAGTTAAGTCTACCTTCCATAGAGAAGTAAACCCTTATCACTCTGAAGAGTAAGCACCTCTTTTACGATAGTGTCATTCAAAAATGTTTGTTCTTGTTCCAAGAGGTAAGAATTGAACTGATGTACAAGTGACTTTTTTTGTAAGTAAATCTGACCAATTACAATTTTTTATCAAGGTTCATTCTATTCTGCTGACCAGGCCCTATTGCCGGTGCCTCCAGCAATTTTGAAAGGAACAAGCATAGCTGTCCAAACGGTGTCCAGATCAGAAAAGCCTAAGAGTGTAGTTTTTTCACTATTGTCTGTACTTTCCGGAAACGTGATGGCCCTTAGCTGGTGAACATCCAAAATATTGTTCAAACCACAGGACGTCCACAAACTAGAACAACAGTGTTCCAACCTCATAATTACTTTTAAAAAGGGTATGCCTCTTTTAACATAAATCACAAATGTGTTTGTACCTAATTTTTAATTCCCATTATGTTTTTACAGACATGGAAAATAATATCACATTTTTAAACACTAATTTTGAAAAGGTTTTTGGAACATTTTGCAGCTATCATTACAAAAGTCACTGATTCTGAGAGCAGATACAATACTGAAAGCGAGTGTTTTGTAATTGTTTTCCAAAACAGTGTTATTTGCTAAAATAATTTATCATCTGGTTCTGTTATCGACTAAACGAACTGAAATTGTTTACTCAGTTCAAAAAACTAATTTAAAAGTGTTTCCTAAAAAATGTAATTACACAATTTCAGTAATAAATTACAGAAAAAAAGCTCAGTTTGTAGAGCACTTACCCGCGAAAGCCAAAGGTCCCGAGTTCGAGTATCGGTCCGGCACCCAGTTTTAATCTGCGACGATAATTTATTGCTTATGAAATGCCGTTTACCGCTAAAAGAGACAATAAACGGTAGCAAATTAAGGCAATGGAACCTGAATAATTTAAGACCCAGAGTTTTTCAATGAACTTAAAGAGACTACTAGGCAACGACTGATTGAAGAAGGAATCCACTACAATACGAATAGATATTTTTGAGAGAAGAATTGATGAAGCTAGCAGAGGATGTAAATGGGAAAATGGTACAGTAGACATTCTTGAATTTAATTGACAACAGAGAAAATATAAATATGCAGTAAATAAAGTAGGGCATAGGAAATACGGGTCTAAAAAATGACGTTGACAGAGTGTCAAAAATCGCGACTGCGATTTTGCACGTGGAAAACATAGATTCCGAAAGTAAATAAGAAAAAGAGGAAAGAAAATTTTGCTCTAAAGAGAAGCAACTGTCAAGAGTTTATTTGGCAAACCAGAACGAAGGGAAGAAGGGAAGGCTGGAAGGGGGAAGGAGAGGAGAAGGGGCTATACAAACCAGTAGGAGCACGAGAGAAAGGTTTTAACAATCAAGTGAAAGGCACTCTTTGAAACTCTCGCGGTATCACAAAACACAGGGACCCAAGATTATCTACAACTTGAACAAAAACCAAACTGCAGCTCAAAGACTTGAAGGTTCAAATGGTTCAAATGGCTCTGAGCACTATGGGACTTAACATCTGTGGTCATCAGTCCCCTAGTACTTAGAACTAATTAAACCTAACTAACCTAAGAACATCACACACATCCATGCCCGAGGCAGGATTCGAATCTGCGACCGTAGCAGCCGCGCGGTTCCGGACTGAGCGCCTAGAACTTCAAGGACTCGAAAGGGTAGTAGTAAGCGAGAAGCAAAAGTAGAGAGCATATAAAATGCAGAGTGCCAGTAGCAAGAAAAGCGTTTCTGAATAAGAAAATTTGTTGACATCGAATATCAATTTAAATAGTTCGGTAGTGTTTTATAAGGTATTTATGTGGAGTTTAGCTTTGTATGCAAGTGAAACATGGACGATGAACAGTTCTGTCACGAAGACAATGCACGCTTTCGAAATGTGGTGCTAACGAAGAATGTTGAAGATTAGCTATGTAGATCGTATAACTAAAGAACAGGTACTGAATTAAACTGCAGGAGAAAAGGAAATTATAGCACAGCTTGTCTAAAAGAGGGGATAAGTTGACAGGACATATTCTATGGTATCAAGGAATTGTCGGTTTCGTAATGGAGGCCAAATTATAGAGAGCGAACGACACTATTATTCATCTGTCACTAGTTGCAGATAGTTTATCAAAAACCGATTTAAAGCCGTAACTACCGTGTCTTCAATTTTTATTTCTTCTTATTCGGTTTGTTTATGTACCAGTTGCCCACGTAACGAAGTATATGCTGAAAACTAAAATTTGTTCATTTCTGTTTCTCTCTCTCTCTCTCTCTCTCTCTCTCTCTCTCTCTCTCTCTCTGTGTGTGTGTGTGCGTGTGTGTGTGTGTAGTTATTCATGGCAAGTTGTAGAAAGTTGGATGCGATTGTAATAGCTGTGAGAGAGTGGTTGAAAATTTTCGTGTTCAGCTGATTCGAGCTTTGATTTAAATGTTTTGTGGACGGGTTAATGTAAGAGTGAAGCGGAGAAAGGGGTCGGAAGCTAATATTCCGTTAATAATCTTCTGTTGAAGTGTTATTCTGCTATTTCATCTATTAACAAAAGCTGTGAATTTGCTCTTACATGAACCCCTCCACAAAACATTTAAGCCAAAACTCAAATCAGCTGAACACCAAAACTTTCGACCACTCTCTGACAACTGCTGCATTCACTTTCAACTTTCTACGACTCGCACTGAGAGAGAGAGAGAGAGAGAGAGAGAGAGAGAGAGAAGTTAGGTTAGGTTAAGAGAGAGATACAAGGAGAACAGAAATAAACAGACGTTTGTTTTCAGCATATAATTCGTTATGTTGGCAACATGTACATAAACAAACCAAATAGGAAGAGACAAAGTGAACACTCTGTAGTTACGGCCTTAAATCACAATTTTCGGTAAAATGTCTACAGCTAGTGACAGTAGAAAAATGCTGCTCCACTCCAGTTAGCTCAAAGGACATGAAAATTATGACGAAAAAAGTTCGAACGTGAAAATGTGCTAATGCTTCGTGAGTTAAGTTTTAGTACGACACCAAGCATGTGACCAAATGAGATGAAATGCGGATGTCAGCCAAAATCTCGATTAACTGTAAGTAATCACTTATTTACGCAAAAAAAGTCGTGAACTATTTTACAGTCTACAAATATCGTGTATCAAAACAAAACTGAATCATTCTAGATTCCACTGAAGATGCCCTAAAGTAAAACGTGAAACGCGTCTGGAACAAATAAAATACACTGTAGCAAGAAAGAAGCGTTTATTACTTAGCAAATCGCATCTTATGATATACTAGCAAATTAGTTTCGATTTAATTTCTGTAGGTTTATGTAGCATATTGTAAATATGTTCCATGTCACTGTAATTCTCATTTTACATGCTATTAAATGCCGTTTAAAAAAGTTCATCGATCCATTGCGAAAAACTATAGTTACTTTCACATCTCGATTGATAAATAGATTTTGCTTACTTGTCTTGCGACAAAATACCTGACTCTTTAAGAACTATCATTTGCGAAAAACCATTTTTCAATATCTCGAACCGTTTAGGAAATACGGAGCTGATACAACCACATGATTTGAGACGAGCAGGACGGAGTACTGAGGCGATCCACACGTGGCCCCAGTGCGACCCGTCCACCGACATGTCATTCGCCAATCTCGAGAACCGTAATAGCTACCGTTCTGTTCTCAACCTTAAATCAATTCCGATATGTTGGCTAAATTTCATACGCAGTAATGTATTACCTAAAATGTACTGTACGTAAAATCTACGCAGTACGTTTTTACCTCACACTCATAACATTTCGTGTAGTGGTTTATTTAAAAGTGATACAGCAAGTAACCATGCCAAATAACGAAAAGAAATTTAGTCCTTTATTGAGCGAAGATATCAAGCTGTAAGACGCAGTAGAATCAATTTTTTTTCCATCAAATAGTTTCCTTTAAATTGGGAGATAAGTATTTCATAGCTACCGTCGCGTCTGCGCCAGCGCTTCGGCTGAAGTTCGTGTAGCGAGGGGTTCCGTACCTGACGTCACGCTCAGCGTGTTCTGTGATTGGCAACGCGGATCGGCAGCGCAGCACGCAGCAACGGTCGCGGTTTGACATGACGCAGAGCCGGCTATGCCGCGCCGCTGACGGCATTTCGATGGCAACCTAGACCCTGCTACGCGGTTTAGTCGCGCGGCAGCCGTTATTGGAACTGGGCCTAATTGTCCACTCACAGTACCTTGTGAGCCCGATCTACGTCAGAAAGTGGTTTTTCAAATGACTATTAAAAACTGTAAAAACCACAAAACAGACTGGTCATCCAAAACTTCATTCGTAAGCGAGTCAGTTTCTTACTGTTGTTCTAGTCGTTAAGGGAGGTGAACGCTGAGATAAGTACTTCCACTTAACATTTTACAGTGTAGCAAATATGTAACAAAACATATGTCGGTCTGCACTGCTGCAACGGCTTTCCCTCCCTCCCCCCTCCCCCCCGCCACCTTTCCGCCGCTTTTCAGTCAATTTGGTGATCAAGAGCACAGCTCGCCCACTACATTTGTTCAACAGATGTCACTAGAAAAAAATAATTATGCATTTTGCATTAGTTTCCTGATGCTTCAGAAACTCAAAGCTTGTACAGAGGTCAGAACTCGATTTACACTTAAACCAGTTAGGCCTGGGTTCAGGGCAACAGAGTCCAAACGATAGTTTGTGGTGGGGTAAGGGTGCAGGAAGACCTGTGGCATGACGAACGGCGAACTATAAGAAGCCATTAAAAAGATCCAGTTCCGACCCTGTTGAATACCCACGTAAAAGCGACTTTCCTGTCATTTTCTTGAAAGAAAAACGCCTGACTCATTATATTTTTTCCGTTCCCTGAGAGCTGGGGGGCGGGGGGGGGGGGGGGGGGAGAGTGACCCCCATTGCCCTCCAGGTATGGGTGCCCTTGACTCAGGGCACTAAGAGATAGAATTCACCAAGAGACCTAGATTGGCACTTTTATTTTCGGTGGACTTGACACAAAAATGGAATATACTTCGAAAACAGGGGAGGCAAGCCAGTAGTTAGCAGAACTGTCGCTCGAGCAACGTTTGATTCACAATCGATTTCAGTTGGAGGCAGCTGTTAATGTTGCTTGCCCAAACTTTTGTTTACTAGTTTTTCGTATCGATTCACATACAATTTGACATTGCTTGGGTTGTCAGTTGTCATCACTGCTCGAATTAGCTATACTGTTCTTTTTCTTTTTTTTTCTTTTTTTTTTTTTTAAAGAAAGGGTACGTAGTCTTTCCAACCCAATTAGCGACGTAAAGAAGTTAACTGGCACACGAGATAGCAAACGAACTATTGATGCCGTTCAAGCTACAAGACTTGGCAAATATGGGGTGTATCAGAAACAACTTTACAACTTCGAATATTCGCACAAACTATTCATACTATGTATTTAGACTTTGCGTTGATACCATCTTGAACTAAAACTGACTCACTTGGTACAATAGTAAAGAATAGCGCAGCTCGGTGTGTGTTTTGGTTTGAAGCAAGGGCGCCCATAGCCAAGGGCAAGGTGGGGCAGCGGGCTGCGACACGCCCCCCACCCCAGATCTCAGAGAAAGGAGAAAGTATAGTACAGTTTTCTTTCAAGAAAATGATCTAAAAGTCGGTTTTATGTAGGTATTTAACAGAAGCGGAACTGGAACTTTTTTGCTTACAAGTCACCATTCATCTTCCAGGTTATTAAATATACTCCACTAAGTATAATATCGGCGGCCTTGGTTTAAAGAGTTGAAGTCTGCGACAACTGTGCAACATTATTTTCGTGCAGAATATGGTAATGATCCTCCCAGTAGGCCTACTAGCTATGAGTGGCACAAGTGTTTAATTGAAACTGGATGTTTAGTACGACATTACAAATCCTTAGGTCGTCGATGTGCGTCTAACGACGTTGTAGAGTAAGCGAAACAAAGCTTCATGAACAGTCCCACAAAATCGACGAGATGTGCTTCTCGAGAGCTGCTACATATGGCTGTTTGGCGTTATGTTAAAAAAAGCGGCTGAATCTCAAACCGTAGAAGCTACACAACTGTTGTGTTAACATACGCCAAACGTAATGCTGCAAGACACTGATAGGATTGCTCATAAGGACTTTTGTATGGAAATGCTACAATGATTGGATAAAGATGAATATTTCAAGGTATAGGTTATCTTTAGTGATATGTCGACTTTTCACTTAAGTGGTAAAGTTAGCAAATACAATAGTAGGATCTGGGACAGAGAAATGCTATTCAAATCCTTAGGGACATGAATGTGATAGCCCAAAATTGAATGCGTTTTGTGTACTGAGGAAGACCAAAGTTTCTTTTTACAAGAGAAAACTATCTTCGGAATGGTGTAATTAGATAACAGGAATACTTTTTAAACCCCAGATTGACGTTGCTGACCAAGAATGTTTCTGCAAGATGGCGCAAAGCCATACTACCTCTTTGATGTATGGGATTTCCTTAACGACCCATCTGGAGGCAAGTGGATGGGCCGAGGTGAGCCAGCAGACCTGACGCCTCTTGACTTTTTGTTTTGGGGATTCGTCAAAGATCCCGTGTTTTGTTCCACCGTTGCCAGATTCTCTACCAGGGCTCATATCCAGAATCTGCCTCACAATTGAACAAGTCGTGCCTGACATGCTGCAGCGAGTTTAGCAAGAAATAGACTTCAGGTGGGAAGCGCACTGCATAACCAATGGAAGCCTCGCTGTATCTGTTCAGATGTAAGGTAGAAAAAAGTTGATTATTTGGCTATAAAATGACACCAAAACCATGTCAGTAAGTTAAATGAATAAATAAACATGAGCTTCAGAAGTTGTAAAATCCTCTTTCATACACCCACTACAAGTGTAGAGTACATGATATGTTTAAGTAATTCCATTACTGATTACATTTTTATCTGTAGTGTGTGTGTGTGTGTGTGTGTGTGTGTGTGTGTGTGTGTGTGTGTGTGCGCGCGCTTTCTGAAGTGTGTATGTCTTGATTATCGTACATAGTAAAATTCTTGAAAAACTGTCATGGTTCTACAATTACATCTGGTTCTGTAGTCGGTGACTAACATGAAGGACTCACAGCCTTCGCACATCAGTCATTCACAGTGCGACTGCCGACCCCATCAGACACAACATTGGTTCAAGTCTGGTCAGCACACTGGGTCCTATGCAATCAGGTAATCAGGTGACGGCGGCCAGACTGTGGGCTCTAGCAAAGGAATTAGCGTTTCGACAGACAAGGTGTGATATTAGAAGTGGATCATCAACAATTTCATTTCTGTGTCTTATGGTGATTTTATTATTTGTGTTTTCATGTTTGCCTGCATGTTTATTAATAACTTTCCACATAGATTTCATTTTCTTGTTATCCTTTCTAATATATGAATCATTGTGCTTCTTTTTTGCAGCAACTAATATTAATACTGTCTACAAGGTCATTAATATACATGAACAGCAACGGTCTCAGCATACTTCGCTGGGCACACCTGAAGTTACTTCTACATGTGACGATGACTCTCCATTCAAGATAACATGCTGCATCTTCCCTGCCAAAAAATCCTCAGTTCAGTCAAACATTTTGCTTTATACCCATATGATTGTACTTTTGACACTAAGAGTAGTTGTGGTAATGAGTCAAATGTTTTTCAGATATCAAGAGATTGGTGCAGCTACCTGTCAGTGTGTCGCGTGAGAAAAGTGCTTGTTGAGTTTCACATGATCGATGTTTTTGGAATTGGTGCTGGCGGGCATGTATGAGTTCACTCTGTCCAAGAATCAAGATACCGCATCATGTTTGAGCTCAGAATATGTCAAATAAGATTCTACAACAAAACAATTTCAAGGATATTTGACAGTAGTTTTATGGATCACTTATCCCTCTCTTCTTGTTGACCTGTGTTTTCTTCCAACTTCTGGGCACAGTTTATTGTTCGAGGAATCTATGATAGATTATAGTTAGATGAGGGGCTAACTCAGTTGCAAATTCAGTATAGAATCTGATAGGGGTTCTATCATGCTCTGGAGCTTTGTGGAATTCTAATGATTTCAGCTGTTTCTCAGAACCTCTCATTTTGTTTTAGTTGTCTTTTGTATTTTGGTAATCACTGTTGCCAGAACTGTGTCAAGATCACTGATACCAGTTTCAATGTGGACATCCTCAAAGACGTCAGATCTGTTTTTCACCTCAGGTCTAATATATTTCTGCCATGAGTGGAGTTCCGATCTGTCAGTTCAAGATAGAAAATGTATTTAGTCATGTTTCACAGGATGTCTCGTTACACCCACCACAAGCAAACCTGTCATTTTCCCAGTTGATTGACAGTTGATTACAGTCTCCAACAAAGATTACAGTATGATTGGGGAACTTACATACAAGCACAAACTGAATTCTCTCTCAAGTTTTCAGTTACATCGGGAGGTGAGTCTGGCTGGTAGTAGAAGGTTTCAGTTACCATATTATACCCACCCCTGACACTGAGTCTTGCCTGACAATCTCTCATGCAGCTTTATTTTCTATCTCAGTGGATTTGAGTTTCGTGTTTAATGTGACAAATACACCTCCACTTCCCATCAGCTTATCCTTTTGTTGAACACGTAAATTCCCCCAAGAATCTCACAGCTATCAATTTCAGTTTCAACCAGCTTTCTTTACCTAATATTATGTGAGCTTCACTGCTTTCGAGGAGTGCTTCAACTTCGCCACTCCATTGCGAAAGCTTTGGCAGTTAACTGCTAGGATTTTAACACTCTCACCTTCAGGGGGCAGCTTTTTGGATTTTATGCTTCTGGGTCACCTATGGTTGCCATTAACTGGGCTGGATGGAGAGTTACCTAACCTTAAAAACCCGTGTGTGCACCCCACACACATTCAGCCATCTATCTGGCAGCCTCTGATGTGCACTGCATGCCTGACCCATTTAGGGAGACCCAACGGCTCTGAACCCTATGGCACAAGTCCAGGAAGTCGCAGCCTAGCTTGTCACTGAAACAAGTTTCTGGGGTCTGTGAATACATAGCCAAAGGATACTATGGATGTTATGATCTCAGGTTTGCACTCATGAGCAACATCAAGTCTAGCATAAGTCTTTCTGCTAGAATTTAAGAGATTCATTCCAACATTTGACAGTTTCTTATGATTCTGTTCCAAATATTCCACATAGATTTACATTTATAAAGAGCTTGTAATTAACATCCCCCTTTAAACTTTCTTGGGCAGTTTGAGCACTTCCTTCTAAATAAATTTATATTTTCTAAAAGAGGACCTGAATTCAGCAATTTTTCTGTCTCACTTACCACATGGAGTAATACCCCCATATTTCGATGATATTCACAAGCGTCATGTAGTTTGTATTAACTTGTCCTCATACTCTCCACAGACACAATATGCAGCAGGCTGTAAAGTATTCCTAGTTTCTTCACCTAATCTAGTTCTTGAGGTACCATATTGTAACTTTTTATCTAGGCTTTCAAGATATATATATGATGTATATCATCAAGCGGCTCATATTTCAGGTTTTTCAGTATTTCTATGACACAGAAACCTATAGCCATCTGTGTTGCACTTCTATGTATACATTCATTATCTCCTGTTAGTACTCAAGAAATATTCTAGACAGAGATGCACAAATGTTTTGTAACCAAATCCCAGTAGTAGACTGATTGCGTTTTCCCAGTATCTTATCAATGAACTTGAAGTCTACCACCTGCTTCACCTACGGTTGAGCCTATGTCATCTTTCCATTTCATATCCCCACATACTGTACACCAAGGTATTTGTATTGGTTAGTGATTGCACTTTTAACTCTTTGATATCATAATTACAGAACACTGCAGCTCTGAATTTTAGTGCTCAGTTTTAGGTTTCCAAACATTGAAACAAGTTGTGAATTGAAAATTTATCAAGATCTTACTGGATTTTATGCAACTTCTTTCTAACAGAATTTTATTACAGACATCTGGAAAAGTCTGAAGCTACATCACTGATACACAACATAAACAGCTAGGGTCCCAATGCACTTCCTTGGGGCATATGTGAAGTTACTTCTATATCAGTTGATGATTCTCTGTCCTTCTCTACCACAAAGTTCTTAACCAGTCACAGATTTTCATTTGATACACCTCATGACAATGGGTCAAGCATTTTCACTGTGTAATGATCATAGCAATAATTTCATGGTTTGTGTCATTACATTCACAGAGCAAGTAAAACTCGTTGCTATTTGGTACACAGAATTGGCATTATGTGATGTTGGAAAAGACGTTAGTTTTGTTTGAGAATAAACAAGCGTTCACAAACTTCAGTTTTCCCATTGTGATCCATACAAAACTGAAGGTGTAATTCTGATATTATGCAGTACTTCATACATACTTGTTAATGTAACATAGGTATGTTGAAAAAGAGACACTTAAACCTTTCAGTCCCTCTGGCTATAACTGTGTACATTAACTTTTACTGTGTCTTAGCTACAACTGAAGTCCCCCCCCGCCCCCAATGGAAACCTGAGGTACATATTTGCGAATGTCCAACTTTTTCACTGTATGAAACTGATGCCAACTGTTGGGCGTAACTATGAAAATATCAGTAAATTAATGTAGCAGTGCACAGCAGCTCGTGACAATGTGCAGAACTTGACGACCAGAATACGAGGATGTGGTTGGTTCACTATAAGCCACTGTATATCTGAATATTGTTTTTGTTATTTTGAATGTTAATTATTGAATGACCATTTTACTTTTATTACAACAAAGAATATTTTGGCATTTGTTATTTTAGTCCACAAAATGAAGCAAAGTGCACAAAGTATGTTTTGAAAATGGGTACATATTTTTGTATTAAAAAATTACCCAAGAGCATAACCACATAAATAAAAATGTTTCTTCCTCCAAGAAAATTCAGGTGTGAAAGGGTTAAAGTAGTGTGACATAGATTAGATTAGATTAGATTCAGTTTTCGTCCCACAGACCCAGAAATGGGTGTGGAACATGTCACAAAGTATAACATAAATACATAGAACATTTAAATATATAGTACTCACTTCCCTGATCATTTGTCAGGAGATTTTCAAGATACGTGAATACATTACAGTAAACTGGAGCCACTAATATTTAGAGAATTAATACAGCATCATAATTAGACATAGTTGTGCACTTTTAATTAATTTATCATACACAAACTATGTAATCTTGACTTTTGTGATCAAGTGCTGTCAAAACTGAAACCAGACAGACATTTTTACTTGAGGTGGTCTAACAGTTGCTGTTACGATATGTATATATAGAGTAGAAGGAGTTGCCTACCAAAAAGTCTATCAAACTCTGTTTAAACTGTGTTTTATCTGAAACTGAGTTTTTAATAGTTGCTGGCAATTTATTGAAAATGTGTGTTCCTGAATATTGGAGCCCTTTTATACCAAGGTACCTTATCGTAGGATTTTATGTAGATTGTTTTTATTCCTAGTATTGATACTATGTATAGAGCTATGGGTTGGGAATAGAAACATATTATTTGCAACAAATTTCGTTAAGAAATAAAAATATACTGGGAAGCAGTGGCTAGAATACCCAGTTCCTTGAAGAGGTTTCTACATGATGTTCTTGAATTTACACCACAAATGAATCATATTACATGCTTTTGCACTCTAAAAACTTTTGCTCAGTTTGACAAGTTACCCCAGAGTATGAAACCATAGGACACAATAGAATGAAAGCTAGCAAATTATGCAAGTTTCTTTCATAAGTTTATATCTCCTACATCTGACATCATTTGCTTTGCAAATACAGACTTGTTTAGGTGCTTCAGCAATTCTGTGGTATCGTCTTCCCAACTGAATATATTATTGAGTTGTAATCTCAGAAATTTAACACTGTTACTCTTCTATGTGCATGTGTTAATGTGTTATACACATGCTGGAAGGAAATGTCTTAAAGGTTCTGAACTGCATAAGTGGTCTTTTGAAAGTTTAATGGCTGTGAATTTTATCTAATCTGTTTATTAATGTCAGTGAAAATTTGATTAGCAGGCATTTCTACTTCTGTACTTCACCTGCTATTTATTGCAATGTTGTATCATCCGCAAACAAAACAAACTTAGCAATGTAACAGATGAGCGATCATTAATGTACACGAGAAAAGGCAGTGGACCCAAGCTGGAACCTTGAGGAACATCACCATTAATTAATTCCCAATCAGATGAAGACTGATTGGTTACTCCACGGGTATTTCGTAATGACACCTTTTATTTCCTGTTAGGTAGGTAAGACTTGAGCCATTTTACAGCACTGCTAATGACAGCAGAATATTCTAATTTACTTAAGAGAATGCTGTGATTCACACAGTCAGAGGTTTTTGACAAGTCACAGAAAATGCCAATAGCCTCTAATTTGTTATCTAATGAAATAAGTACATTATCACTGTGTGCACAAATAACCTTCTCTATATAGGAAGCCTTTAGGAACCCAAACGGTGTCTTGGACAGTATATTATTTGCAGTCACATCTTAAGAAGATGCTTAATCACAACCTTTTCAAATATTTTTAAAAAAGCTGGCAAAAGTGAAATTGGTCGATAGTTTGACAGTATCTCCTTATCCCCCTTCTTGTAAAGAGGCTTTTTAGTCAGTCTGGAAATGTTTTACCGATAAGAGATGGATTACACAAATAACTTTAAGAGAGAGCTCAACTCACATGAACAATCTTTGATTAACTCCGTAGATATGTTATCATAACCACTAGCATACTTCGATTTTAAGGATCTTGTAATGGATGCTACTTCTTTGGGAGAAGTGAGTGTCATATCCATTTTACAGAAGATATTAGGAGAGACTGGTCTCAGATATTCCATTGCACTGTTTACTGAACCCGATAATCCCAGTCTGTCAGTAGCAGAAACAAAGTACTTGTTTAAGAGGTTTTCCACATTGCCTGCATTTGTTACCAGTATCTTGTTTATTTTCAGAGCCATCTGTTCCTCTTCCTACTTGGACCCATATGTCTCTGTGTTTACTGTATCCTGTATAGTTTATATTTTGCTGTTTGATGTAATTATCTTTTTCTCATAATAAAGCTGCTTAGATTTCTGAATTACTTATTTCAATATTTTGCAGTATTCTTTGTAAATGCATTACAGTGCTAACATCAGAGCTGTTCCCAGATAGTAGATACAGTTTCGTTTGCCCCACATGATACCTTTATTCCTTTTTTAATCCATGGTTTATTTTTAGGCTTCTGTTTGATTTAAGTTACCTTTGAGGGAAAACAATTTTCAAATGAGAAAGTAATGTATTTTCCGTTTGAGTCAGAAGCATTGTAAACATCTATCCAGTTCATGTCTTTGAGCAATCTCCTAAAATTCTCAATTTTTTACTGATTTATTGCCCTCCTGTACTCGAATTTAATTGATATTACACCCTGACAAGTTTCAGTATTAAACATAAAATGCTGCATGTCATGATCAGATAGCCCATTTACTGTTGGTTTTGTGATATTACTGTTAGCAACCAGGAAAGTAATTTCAAACTACAATCTGTGAGAACAGGCCATACTTTATAGTTTTCTACCAAATGATGTAAATATTTGTTCATTATTAAAACACACAATGAAAATGATAATTGTGTGTCTCAACAGTGGATGCCACTAGCATCAAAAATGAACAAGCACAAAGCATTTCAGGTGATGAAAATGCAGAGAAATATCTTTATGTTACTTTTTGGCTGGTTATAAAGAGTTTGCAGAAAGAAGGTATGTAGACAGCAAGTAAAATGACTGTTCATTCAAAGATCCCATAGGACATACACATCTAGTGGTAATTAAATATAAATACTCCTTTTGTGATGTTGAAGACTAGAAATCTGTGCATCGTCCTCTACTTTCAAGCATGCCAAAGCCTGTGGTGTTTTAGCCAAAAGAAAAGTTAGAACATAAAAAAAACTTCTTTCTTACATCCTTCTGTGCACTATAACTTCTAACTGAATCTAATTTCAAAGGATTGAATTAGTGGCGAAAATGACAGATACATTGAATATGAATAAACTAGCAGCTCTGGGGCTGGTAATGAATGAAAAGCCATGATTTCATGAATGTTTAGATATGGTGTCAATTAAGAAATTTGCCTCAAAAAAAAAAAAAAAAAGCGCGCGAGAGAGAGAGAGAAAAGAAAATGATGTTCTTCAAAATCCCAGCTGCTCTGCTGCAAGACTAAACATTTTCTTCTGCAAAAGCAACCATTTTTTTAGAGTTCTGTACCTCAGTCAGTAGAAACAGAGCTTATATACAGTCAGTCACTTTGTTGTCTGTCTGTCAAGACCCCTTTTTCTCCATAAATGGATAGAGATAAAAAGTTCAAATTTATTGATGTGCCATGAATAAGCATGGGTGTGGTTTTGGGGAAGTGTTGTAAATTTCACACCACTATGGCTGGGAGGTAGGAGACCAATTGCCACATTGGATGGCAGGTGCGGACATTGTTGATATTTAGCAAATGTTTCTGTGAGGCAGGTTTACGACACCACTCGCAGGTGAGAAGGCATTACTTGGAAGGCACTGTATACAAGTGTGAAGCAATCAGGGCAGCACAGGACACTGACGTGTGGTGAAGAACCCATAAGTTGCAGTTACAACAGTGCCTGGTGACGTGTGTAGGAGCTGAAGTGAGCTGAGGAAAGTTGATGTTATAATTATTAAAGAGCACTCCACTTTTCCTCTCCAGAGGAAATAAGCAAGGCGGGAGGATCAAAGGGGTGCAGTCACATCGCCATTCTGTCCGTATCTAGGACTGGAGAGAATGCAGGTGAAATATGATGACCTTCTGGTTATGGATGTCGATGGCCAACTGGCCCACTGAAACTACCACCAACCTCTGCTGCACAATGCGCCATTGCTGTGGCTGGGCGGGCCGCACTTTGGAGGTATACTGGTGCGAAGAGCAAGATGGTTGCTAGCCTCTGTTCTCTAGGTGACATTGTCCGGCGGACAGCAAACTACTGTCTCCCAGAGCAGTGTCGGCCTCCCGGGTGCAGAGCTGTCTGCAGTCACTGACTGAGCTGCCCTGGGCATATGGTTGGAGCTGCTAAGGCTCACTAATAGCAATCAGCTGTTTCCCTTCGGTACTCTACATGGGGCCCATGAGTTGTGCTTGAGGGAGCAGCCAGCTGTGTCCTGGGCTACTGCTACAGCCACCCAACACGCGTGGCGGCCACACAGCTGTGGTGTGAGTAACAGGGCTATATCTGCAAGGTTGGGCAGCCAGACACCGGTGCAGCATGTTTTGGCATTAGTATTGGCACTGACCCTTGCACCTCGTCATGCAGCACCATCACTGGGATCAGCTGAAGACCCACTGTGTACCTTTGAAACAATAAAGTAAATGACACATTTGCCAATGTTTGTCTGCACACTTTGGTGTGTGTTACCCCTCTCTCCCAAACCACACGTCTCGGTTGTTCTGACACATCACAATCCCTGAGTTGAGGGGCTGTAACAATTTGGTTTCAGGAAGTGGTCGTTTCACTTTCCAAAACAATACATTGTGTCGGAAAGTGTTGAAAGTGTTCATTCCTTTCCAACACTCCATTTTGGTGAGAGAGTAGGTTTTGGTGAGTGGTGAGTGAGGCAGTGGTACATGATGTAAGTTTGGTGGTACCAGCTCAGCACAATGTGGTATGGTGAGTCAAAGATATTTTTTTATTTGTGTTTTTTTTTGCCGGCCGCTGTGGCCGAGCGGTTCTAGGCGCTACAGTCTCGAACCGCGCGACTGCTACGGTCGCAGGTTCGAATCCTGCCTCGGGCATGGATGTGTGTGATGTCCTTAGCTTAGTTAGGTTTAAGTAGTTCTAAGTTCTAGGGGACTGATGACCACAGCAGTTAAGTCCCATAGTGCTCAGAGCCATTTGAACCATTTTACTGTTTTTTTAGAGGTAATGGTAGATGTGATAATTTAGTGCCAGTGAGGTGTCCATTTTGCAATTTGAGTGGGCACAAGTTGCCATGTACCATAGCTGTAGCAGTTGTTTGTTCTCTATGTGTGTGTACTGGTCATCTGTCTAGTAGTTGTACTGACTGTAGATGGGTGATGATTTGGCAGAAAAATTAATTTCTAATTAAATTTTTTGTGTAGGGTTAAATGGGAATTTTTGTTTTGTCTTTTTTTTATTTCTTTAAATCAATTGAATTAATGTGGAGTACAGTACACAAAATGATGGATACACATGCGACTACCTCAGATGCAGTTGCTGCTTTGACTCAGCAAGTCACTGTTAACTAAGCAGTTTGGGGGAATGAAACGGAGAGAGTTCGAACTTAATCATGAGTTAGAGGCTCGTAAAGAGTGTCACAATCAGAGTCACAGGAAAGTAAATCTGGATTGAGAGTGCCTTTTGTTCTGTTCAACCTAGCAGTGCTCGCACTGATTATCCTTTCTCACGTGAGGCAATGGATGACATGGCAATTTTTGTTAATGATATTAGGGATGCTGCAGAAGCACATGGGTGGTGAGATGAAGTAACCCTGTTTGTTGCTAATACCTGTTTGGCAGGGGAATCCAAATCATATGTTGTCCACCAAGAGACTGAGTAAAGCATATGTGTTCCAGGAGTGGGTTGCTGGGTTGTGCCAGCAATACCAAAAGTAGAACAGTGTGCGATTTTTTCGGGAGAAATGAAGTATGTTGTCATGCAGCGCAACGAGTCCGTGGAAGCATTCTCGTATAGAATCTGTAAGCTAAGTGCAGAGACATATATGTTTGTTGTAGTGGTCTTCAGACCTGAGACTGGTTTGATGCAGCTCTCCATGCTACTCTATCCTGTGCAAGCTTCTTCATCTCCCAGTATCTACTGCAGCCTACATCCTTCTGAATCTGCTTAGTGTATTCATCTCTTGGTCTTCCTCTATGATTTTTACCCTCCACGCTGCCCTCCAATACTAAATTGGTGATCCCTCGATGTCTCAGAACATGTCCTACCAACTGATCCCTTCTTCTAGTCAAGTTGTGCCGCAAACTCCTCTTCTCCCCAATCCTATTCAATACCTCCTCATTAGTTATGTGATCTACCCATCTAATCTTCAGCATTCTTCTGTAGCACCACATTTCGAAAGCTTCTATTCTCTTCTTGTCTAAACTATTTATCGTCCACGTTTCACTTCCATACATGGCTACACTCCATACAAATACTTTAAGAAACGACTTCTTGACATTTAAATCTATACTCGGTGTTAACAAATTTATCTTCTTCAGAAACACTTTCCTTGCCATTGCCAGTCTACATTTTATATGCTCTCTACTTCGACCATCATCAGTTATATTGCTCCCCAAATAGCAAAACTCCTTTACTACTTTAAGTGTCTCATTTCCTAATCTAATTCCCTCAGCATCACCTGACTTAATTCGCCTACATTCCATTATCCTCGTTTTGATTTTGTTGATGTTCATCTTATACCCTCCTTTCAAGACACTGTCCATTCCGTTCAACTGCTCTTCCAAATCCCTTGCTGTCTCTGACAGAATTACAATGTTATCAGCAAACCTCAAAGTTTTTTTTTTTTCTTCTCCATGGATTTTAATACCTACTCCGAATTTTTCTTTTGTTTCCTTTATTGCTTGCTCGATATACAGATTGAATAACATCGGGGATAGGCTACAACCCTGTCTCACTCCCTTCCCAACCACTGCTTCCCTTTCATGTCCCTCAACTCTTATAACTGCCATCTGGTTTCTGTACAAATTGTAAATAGCCTTTCGCTCCCTGTACTTTACCCCTGCCACCTTCAGAATTTGAAAGAGACTATTCCAGTCAACGTTGTCAAAAGCTTTCTCTAAGTCTACAAATGCTAGAAACATAGGTTTGCCTTTCCTTAATCTAGCTTCTAAGATAAATCGTAGGGTCAGTATTGCCTCACGTGTTGCAACATTTCTGCGGAATCCAAACTGATCTTCCCTGAGGTCGGCTTCTACCAGTTTTTCCATTCGTCTGTAAAGAATTCGCGTTAGTATTTTGCAGCTGTGACTTATTAAACTGATAGTTTGGTAATTTTCACATCTTTCAACACCTGCTTTCTTTGGGATTGGAATTATTATATTCTTCTTGAAGTCTGAGGGTATTTCTCCTGTCTTGTACATCTTGCTCACCAGACGGTAGAGTTTTGTCAGGACTGGCTCTCCCATGGCTGTCAGCAGTTCTAATGGAATGTTATCTACTCCGGGGGCCTTGTTTCGACTCAGGTCTTTCAGTGCTCTGTCAAACCCTTCACGCAGTATCATATCTCCCATTTCAACTACATCCTCTTCCATTTCCATAATATTGTCCTCAAGAACAACGCCCTTGTGTAGACTCCACCTTTCTGCTTTCCCTTCTTTGCTTAGAACTGGGTTTTCATCTGAGCTCTTGATATTCATACAAGTGGTTCTCTTTTCTCCAAAGGTCTCTTTAATTTTCCTGTAAGCAGTATCTATCTTACCCCTAGTGAGATAAACCTCTACATCCTTACATTTGTCCTCTAGCTATCCCTGCTTAGCCATTTTGCACTTCCTGTCGATCTCATTTTTGAGACGTTTATGCCTGCTTCATTTACTGCATTTTTATATTTTCTCCTTTCATCAATTAAATTCAATTTTACTTCTGTTACCCAAGGGTTTCTACTAGCCCTCGTCTTTTTACGTATTTGATCCTCTGCTGCCTTCACTATTTCATCCCTCAAAGCTACCCATTCTTCTTCTACTGTATTTCTTTCACCTATTCCTGTAAATTGTTCCCTTATGGTCTCCCTGAAACTCTGTACAACCTCTGGTTCTTTCAGTTTATCCAGGTCCCATCTCCTTAAATTCCCACCTTTTTGCAGTTTCTTCAGTTTTAATCTACAGTTCATAACCAATAGATTGTGGTCAGAGTCCACATCTGCACCTGGAAATGTCTTACAATTTAAAACCTGTTTCCTAAATCTCTGTCTTACCATTATATAATCTATCTGATACCTTCTAGTATCTCCAGGATTCTTCCATGTATACAGCCTTCTTTCATGATTCTTGCACCAAGTGTTAGCTATGATTAAGTTATGCTCTGCACAAAATTCTACCAGGCGGCTTCCTCTTTCATTTCTTAGCCCCAACCCATATTCACCTACTATGTTTCCTTCTCTCCTTTTTCCTACTCTCGAATTCCAGTCACCCATGACTATTAAATTTTCGTCATCCTTCACTACCTGAATAATTTCTTTTATCTCATCATACATTTCATCAATTTCATCATCATCTGCAGAGCTAGTTGGCATATAAATTTGTACTACTGTAGTAGGCGTGGGCTTCGTGTCCATCTTAGCCACAATAATGCGCTCACTATGTTGTTTGTAGTAGCTTACCCGCACTCCTATTTTTTTATTCATTATTAAACCTACTCCTGCATTACCCATATTTGATTTTGTATTTATAACCCTGTATTCACCTGACCAAAAGTCTTTTTCCTACTGCCACCGAACTTCACTAATTCCCACTATATCTAACTTTAACCTATCCATTTCCCTTTTTAAATTTTCTAACCTACCTGCCCGATTAAGGGGTCTGACATTCCACGCTCCGATCCGTAGAACACGTTTTCTTTCTCCTGATAACGATGTCCTCTTGAGTAGTCCCCGCCTGGAGATCCAAATGGGGGACTATTTTACCTCCGGAATATTTTACCCAAAAGAATACCATCATCATTTAATCATACAGTAAAGCTGCATGCCCTCGGGAAAAATTACAGCTGTAGTTTCCCCTTGCTTTCAGCCATTTGCAGTACCAGAACAGCAAGGCCATTTTGGTTAGTGTTACAAGGCCAGATCAGTCAATCATCCAATCTGTTGCCCCTGCAACTACTGAAAAGCCTGCTGCCCCTCTTCAGGAACCACATGTTTGTCTGGCCTCTCAACAGATTCCCCTCCATTGTGGTTGCACCTACGGTATGGCCATCTGTATCGTTGAGGCACGCAAGCCTCCCCACCAACGGCAAGGTCCATGGTTCATATATGCAGAAGACCCAGAATGCAGAAGTTAATAGGGTACTGTTACAGGAGGCGGAAAATAGAGCGGCGAATGTCCCCCCCCCCCTGTCATACTGAAATGTCACAGAGGACATGGATGGAGAACCTGGAGGACTTAGTCAGCTCTTAGGATTGCAACACTTACAGAGAGGTGCATACGGCCACAAAGCAGAGTGGACCACTACGTGTTCGCTTATGAAGTCGAGTGTTATGGATATCGTCAAGAGGGGCGTGTAAGTTAGCAGTGTAAGCAACCAGAGTGCTATGCGTGTGGTATAGTGGCATAGGAAGCATTTGAGTGTAGAAGTAGGAAGAATGGGAAGCAGCCTTTAAATGCAAACATGATTGCTTCAGCCATTGGAAGGCAGTTCCGATAGACCATAACGTGGCACAAGTTAGAGCAAAGATGGAATGCAGCTTAGTGGGTGTAGTTGATGGCAGGAAACAGATTTTTGGTGGACATAGGTGCGAATGTTCTTTTATTGGTCTGGACCTTGTAGGAAAGAGGAGACAGAACAACCATGCTTTGGTGTGTGGGGTTGGCAATAACAGGGTAGAATTATTGGGTTATGGCAGTACTGGAGTTTTTGCAATACATAGTGGAACTTAGTGGGGCTTTGTTTCAATTGAGTGAAACATTTGCAACTGAGACAATGGCACAAGGTTCACATGTCATTGGGGTGATACCAACTAAACTGCATACGTTTTCAGTAAAGATCAATCAGCAGGATAAAATACCAGCAGTTATGCAAAAGATAGTGTGGGTTTCAATGGATACCTATATGCTGAGGGAAACATTGTATGTGGTTGAACCACTCTTAAGCTATGAAGAATTGGATAGTTCATCTTGTTTTATCCACAGGAATTTGATGCATGTGAGTGGTATTAATGGGGAATAGATTATTCTGGCTAGTGTGAATAATTTTGGCAGAGGTGGCATGACTATGCTAGAGGGTGCAGTAATAGCCACTCTGGAAGTATTGAAAAAAGAGGACTCCAATATGTCGTATGTAGAGGAAAGCCACAAGCAAACCATCAGTACAGAAGTGTTACGAGGGAAAGTACATCATTTGAAGGGCTGTGATCAAATGGCCATGGAGAATTTGTTGTTGAGGTTTAGTGATTTGTTTTGTGCGAACAGAGATTTGCTGGTGACCCCGCTGACGCAACATCACATACCAACAAGGGATAGTGCACCAATTTATAGGAAGCCATACAATATAACAAAGCAGCTGCAACAGTTTGTAGGAGAATTTATTGTACAACAACTACAGGATGGGATCATAGAACCAAGTGATAGTTCCTGGAGCACAAATATTGTTGTCATGATGAAGAAATCAGTGGCTGGGACACAGAAATACAAATTTTGCCATGACCACAGATATCTAAATGCGTGAACCATTTCAGATGCTTATTCAACTCCAAACATCATGGAAGCTTTGGGTAATCTTGGTCAGTGTTGGTTCTCTACAACTATGGACCTCAGGAGCAGATACCATCAATTGGAGGTGGCACATGAAGATAGGCTGTGCCAGCAGGACATTTTCATCACAAACACATGCTATTTGAACTACAGAACACACTGGAAACTTGTCGGTGGTTGTTAGGTGGGGTACTGAGAGCATTAAAGGCAAAAATGTCTTTGGTCTATCTTGATGACGCAATTGTCTATTCACAGGATTTACCGGAGCATATGAGATGGTAGGAGGATGTCTTTAGTAGACTGTGATAGACACGTTTTATGTTAAGTGTGGATAAGTGCCATTTTGCACAAACTAAGATAAACTGTCTGGGGCTGTTGATTAGTGAACATACAATACAAACTGATCCTCATTTTACAGACACAGTTAAAAATTATCCAATACCACAAACAACTAAGCATGTACAATTGGTCATTGGCCTATGTAATTATTATAGACAGCTTGTAAAGGACTTTGCAAAAATAGCCAGACACTTGAACGAACTACTGAAGAAGCGGACAAGATTCCATTGTCACAGGGATATCGGTAGGCACTTGAGAAATTGAAAGAAATATTAGTTTCAGATCCAGTATTGGTTTTTCCGGATTTCAAGAAAGAGCTTTTTCTTTCATGTGATGCTTCAAATGATGTAGTCACTTGTGTTTTGGGACAGATGATGAAGTGGTCAGGAACATCCGGGAGCTTACACTTCGAGGCTGTTAAAAAAGGTTGAGCATAATTACTCAACACTGGAGAAAGATATGTTGGTAGTTATATATGGTATTACGTATTTTTGATGTGCATGAAATAGAAACATTCTCATTATCATTGATCATTTTTCTTGATTTTCAGCAGACCAACGGGCTAGTACTGTAGCACAGGCATTAGTAAACAACTGTATATTAAAGTTTGGGGGCTTGAGACCATAATTATGGATCAGGGTATGAATTTTGTCTTGGAGATAATGAAACAACTACGGCACATGTTGCTACAGAAGTTACAGATGAGTCCATTTTGTCCGCAGACCAATGGGAGAACCGAATGTGTGCACAAGACTGTTGCAAAGATGTTGAACTGTTATGTAGGTTCCAGGCATGACGATTGGGATGCCAATTTACCTTGTGTACAATGTACCTATAATTTGAAAGTTCGTACTGCAATGGGCTTGTCGCCATTTGAGGTGGTGTACCGTAGGAAAATGATGTTTTAATTCCTAAATTAAGACTGGATGGTGAGTCAGTGAGGAAGTTTGCCAGAAGAATCAGGGAAGTTTGGAAGAATGTACAAAAGGCAAACATCAAGACGCTATAATACCAGGAACGAACGAACAGATGCATGGGCAGATTGCCACAATACTGCATGGGGCAGTGGGTAATGGTCTCTAGTCCCTGTATATCAAAGCGGAAAACGAATAAATTTTTAACGAAGTCCCAGGACCACATGAGGTCATGGAAATGACCTCACCAGTCAGTGTGAAGATACAGTACCCCACAAAGATGTCTGTTATACGCATCAGTTGCATTAAACTGTTCAAACAAATGAGAGAGGGGATACCATAGCTATCAGCGACCAACCAGAAGGTGAAAATTACAAAGGGTGGAAACAAGGAACCTGGAATTGGTGAGCTTCATAAGGTGCATGACGTGCCGTATAGGTTAAGGTAGCGTAAGGAAGTTGCATAATTGTAATTTGTTGTTTTGTTTAGTGTATCAGGGAGTATGTACTTTTATTACCATGGAATATTTTTTTATTTTATTTATTTATTTTTTTTTCACAGTTGTTTGTTTTTCTTGTCGTTATTACTTATGTTGGTTTTTGTGGATTGTACATTCTCGAAGGAGGGAGGGCATGATAGAGTCATTTTGTTCTATGGGTGTTGAATATGCAAGGACATCCTGAGGAATAAGGATGGTCCTGCTGTTTCTGTACGCCAGCAAGAGTGAGGCAGGTTCAACCTCTATAATTGGGTTTTATGTTCCCAAGACAACCAGATGTGTAGCTTACTAGTCATAAATGGACACTAGAAACAACAGTGGAGATCTGGGAGATTGGGAGTGAGGTGCATAGGTTAGTGGATACCTTTTTGGAATTATATAAGGAGGCACAGGGGAATAATTTATTTAGGGAGATAGGGGGAGAGTACCAAAAGTTGCAACTCACAGTAAATTAAGGGTGCAGTTATCATAGTTGGTGGATGTGGTTCCTCAAGCTAGGAGTCAGCGGAAGAGGGGCTGGGTAAATGCTGGAGAAAACTTGTTAAAGACGATTTTCAGAACAGCAGACAAAGAGTAAGTACAGGAGTTAAATAGCACAGTTGTTCAGGTTCAACATATGGCAAGTTCTATGAAGAAGCATGACACGGAGTGGCACACAACGTGGTTATTGAACTTAGAACAAGGGGTCTTGAATTACATGAGACTAGTATAGAAATTAGCAGCAGAGCTTAGCCAGTGTGCTAATGAAACAAGGGAGGTGCTGAATAGCGATATGGAGAAAATGCAGAAGCAAGGGGAGTGCACTGGACAACGAACTGAATGTAGCGAGGTTGCTGCATGGGCTAGCAGACCAGCTTGGGGATGCCAGGAGTGAGGTGGTAATACTACAGGAGGCAGTGTTGCATGGAGTGAACAGGCAATTTAGTCCCATGTTACAATGAGGGAATTCGTGGTGGGACTGCAGCTGGCAGAATAGCACTTTCCTGTGGAGCATATAGCCAAAGTGTCGCAGGAGAATCTGGAACTGTTCTTCCATATAGCTAGGGTGGAGGAAGAAACAGATGGAGCCAGGATGTATATAGCAACCTGTGTACATGTTGCAGGAAAAATTTTGGAGTTTCTCTGCCACAGCATTCTCCTGTATCCAGTGAAATGGGGGACATTGGGTAAGTGGGTGCAGGCTCACATTGTAATATCATGATTAGAGTTGAAAAGGTTTGTACTAGGGAAGGTTGTGATCTGTCTGGGTGGCCAAGTACGGACTGATATGTGGACGTGTTAAGTTAGTTGTTTCTGGGGGAAGTAAATGAGGATGAGTTGTGGGAAGGAGCTTCTGCCAGCCCAAATGTACTTCCAGAGGATGGGTACACATTGGTTGTACTCTGTATTCATCCCAGAAACTGTATGGTTGAATTACTATGAAGGAGGCAGACTGGTAGGGTTGAGAAAACTTGATCTTTGGAAAGCAGAGTGATCATTAATAGCATGACTTGTGAGGTAGTTGGGATGGATTTTCATCTTCCAGCTACATGTACAGGCTCAACTGTTATGACATTGTCGCAGGATACATTGTATTGAAGGATTTCTGAAGTTATTACCCATTCAAAATTTAACACATTTAAATAACACACTCAATCCAGAGCTTTTGAAGCCTTGGACAGATTAAAAGAGTCCCAGCAAGGGGGGATTTCAACGGAACAAATGTTGCAGCATGTACACAATTTCTGGGAAAAACAGGAGCACAAAGTATTAGTGCTGAGCCTATTGGCCACCATTTGTGGCACATTTCTAACCCCCTCCCCCTCCCCCCCCCCCCCCCCCCCCCCCCAGGGGCCCACAGTCCTTTTTTGGGTACGTGTTTGGCTCACACGGGGCTCCGAGCTATTGCAGTCTCCTTTCCTTTCCTTTCCAAGCTGCATTCCCATCCCTGTTCCTCTCCCTCCCTATCCTTGCTCCTTTTTCCTTGCCCCCTCTTTTCCCTCTTAGTGGACTTCTTTATGTCGACCTGGCTATCCTACTTTCTTTGTTTTGGTCTGTGCTATTGTTTAGTTTGCTGTTTCCATCTCCTTTTCGGCATATTTGGTCCCATTGGGGTTTGACCTCCATTTCCAAAATTTTCCGCTCAGTGTGAGCCATTTTGGGATGAACTCTCTACCTAGCTTCCATGGTGCAGGTTCCTCTCCTCCTCCCCTCCCCTTTCCCTTTGCACCCTGGCCCCCCTCCTGCTAGGTCACCAGCATGGTAGCCAGTCTGTGTGGTGGGGCTGTTAAGTACCCTCTTGGCTGAGCCCCTGAAACCACAGGGATCACACTGCTAGTACCTGAGCTGTTAATGCCTCATGTATGCCCAGGAGTCGATGCTCATTACTTTGAGGCACCAGAACTCCTGGCAATGGCCACCATGCCAGACGGCCCTTGCTATGGCTGGGTGGCACCTATGGGGCAAGCCCATGATCAGAGTGGGTGGTACTAGGGCGGACGCCTTGCACCTGAAGCGACAAAAGCTTAACCGTCCTGGCCATTCTGTGGCCGTCTCTAAGAGTGGTAGCAGATGTGACACTCCTTCTTCTGATCCTTTGGCTGCCCCCTCCCAGGCCACCCCCTGGGAGGACGGTCAAGCTTGCTGGCTTGGGTTGAAACCTTTCCCTCAGTACCTGGTTTGTACCAGGACGGATGGCGGAAGTTTTGCCACGACCAAGCCTTTGTTTTTCGTGGAGACCATTGAAGATAAGTATGGCGAAGTGGACTCGATGGGTAAGATGCAGTCCTGTGCTTTGCTCATCAAGACATCTTCTGCTGCCCAATCTGATGCCCTGGGTGCTTGTGATCATCTCGGTGACATCCCAGTCTCCATCACACCCCACCAATCTTTGAACTTGGTACAGGGCATTATTTTCCACTGAGATCTTCTTCTGCAAACTGACGAGGAGCTCCGTGCTAACCTCGGGTGGCGAGGGGTTCGTTTTATCCGCCGTGTGCAGCGAGGCCCTCCAAACAATCACACCACTACGGGCGCCTTTACCCTGGCTTTCGAGGGGCATGTCCTCCCTGAGAAGGTCAAGGTAATGGTGTATCGGTATGATGTAAAACCCTATATTCTACCACCAACGAGATGCTTTAAATGTTTACAGTTTGGACACACGTCTTCCCACCGCACCACAGATCCCCTCTGTGGTGACTGTGGGCGCTTCCTCCATGAGGGGAGCGCCTGTGCTCCCCAGCCAATGTGTGTAAATTGTCATGGAGAGCATTCTCCATTCTCGCCTACATGCCCAGTGTTTGTGAAAGAAAGCAAGGATTCCAGAGTACAAAACCTTAGATCAGCTCACCTACACTGAGGCTCGTCACAAGTATGACCGACTCCATCCCATGTCTATGACTTCTACTTTTGCTACAATTACATCCATTCCCCCACCTACCCCCCTCCTCTTCTCAGCCCAACCCCCTTCACCCCATGCCTTCAGCCTCCTCCTCCCCCCCCCTCTCCCACTTCCCCTCCCTCTCCCCGTCAATACCCATATCCACGTCTTTGGGTGCTGCTCCCTCTCCCCCACCGGAGAAGTGCTCCCCTCCTTCGGTGGCCGCTGGTACTGGAGCTCACTCCCGAGACTCCTCTTCCCAGCACCCCCCGAAAGGCGATCTACTGCTCCACATTGGCAGTATGATCCACGGCCGGTGGGCGCCAAGATTGCCCTGTGTAATTCCGTGCTCGCCCTCGCTGAAATCTGCCCTTCTCTTCCTTCCCAAGAGAAGAAGCAGGAACAAGGGCAAGGCCCCTCTGGTACCCCCTGAGGTGCAGCCTTCCCCTCCTACAGTCAGTGAACCAGACCTATATGGATGTTACCCCATCCTTATTGGTGACAGATAGCGACTTGGTGGCATGACCAACTCCGATCCATTCGCTTTCCCTTTGGACTCTGGCTTGAGAATCCTCCAGTGGAATTGTAATGGATATTTGTGTCACCTTTCAGAGTTGCAGCCCCTTCTTTCCTTCTACTCTGCTGCTTGTATTGCACTCCAGGAGACCCATTTTGTCAATTCTTACTCACCTGCCCTTCGTGCGTTCCACACTTTCTGTCAGAACTGAACTGGCCCCTTGTGGACTTCTGGCGGTGTTTGCACCTTGGTCCGCAAGGACATTGTTATTAAATGGGTTCCTCTCCGTACCACTCTGGAAGCCATTGCTGTCAGGGTCCATCTGGCCACTCCAATTACAATCTGTAATCTCTACATCCCACCTGACAGGCCACCCACATCCGATGCCCTCACCACCCTTCTTCAACAACTCCCTTCTCCCTTCCTGCTGTTAGTGGACTTAAATGCCCACAACCCTCTGTGGGGTAGTCATGCGGCTGCTGCCCTGGGCAGGACAGTTGAAGCTGTTCTGGCAGGGCTTGACCTCTGTTTACTAAACATAGGTGCTCCCACACACTTTAGTGTGGCGCACGGCACTTTCTCCACCATTGACCTCTCCATCTGCAGTCCTGGCCTTCTTCCCTCCATTCACTGGGGCGTCCACAATGACTTATGTGACAGGGACCATTACCCGATTGTTTTGACCTTCCTTCAGTGTTTCCCGCTCCGTCACCCTCCCAGGTGGGTCATATCTAATGCTGATTGGAGTGCCTTCTCCTCTGCTCCCATCCCCCCTGTATTGCCACACGACAGTGATGATGAATCTACTCAGGCTTTGACTGCCACCATACTTTCTGCAGCTGTTTCAGCAATCCCTTCTTTCCCCCCGCCAGAAGATGGTCCCTTGGTGGATTCTGGAGGAAATTGCTGCAGCCATAAAAGACCGCCGCTGTGCAACACTTCAAGTGGCACCCTTCTACTGCTCTTCTGGTCTTTTAATGACTCCGCGCCCAGGCCCACTACCTAATCGAATTTCAGAAACAGATTTGGTGGGAACGATATGTAGCTGCCATAGGACCACACACCCTCTCTTCACAAGTCTGGGCGAAACTCAGGCGAATTTTTTCCCACCGTCCTCCCACCGGGTCCCATCTCAATGTTCTTAGGGGTCTGTGCAACACCACCTGGGGTGCAAACCCCTCTGTTCTCCTGCGATTGTATCAAGTGTTGGTCCAGTCTTGTTTATACTATGGAAGTCCTGTCTATGGTTCTGCATCGCCTTCGATGCTGCAGATACTAGACCTCATCCACCACTGTGGGGTCCGACTTGCGACTGGTGCCTTTCGGACTAGCCCCGTACTTAGCCTTCTCGCAGAAGTGGGGATTCCACCACTGCGAGTTTTGCGCCAACAACAGCTGATATCTTATGCGCTCCGCATTCGTGTTACCCCAAAGCACCCTAATTATGGTCTTCTTTATCCAGAGACGGAGATCACCCTGCCACAGAGGTGGCCACGATGTGGGCTTACTGTGGCTGTCCGCATTCAGCCGCTCTTTTCTGAGCTCCAGCAATTCCCTTCACCGCCTCTTTTCTCCGCTTATGCACATACCCCTCTGTAGTGCGTCTCTCGACCGCAGCTCTATCTTGATCTCTCAATCAATTCAAAGGATTATGAGCCTCTGATGGCTCTTCGCCACCAGTTCTCCTGTCTCCTCAGTTCTTTTCAGGGTTCAGAAATGATCTATACTGATGGCTCCATGGTTGCTGGCCGCACTGGTTTTGCTTACACCTATGCGCAACGCACAGAACTTCATTCCTTGCCAGATGGCTTTAGTGTTTTTACTGCAGAATTGGTAGCCATCTTGTGCGCACTGGACCATATCTGCTTCTGCTCAGGACTATCCTTCACTATCTGTAGTGACTCATTTATCTGTTTGCAAGCTATCAGCCAGTACTTCCCTCACCACCAGTTGGTCACCGCTATACAGGCCTCCCTTTCTCTCCTCGCTCAACGTGGATGCTCGGTGGTTTTCATTTGGAGCCCAGGCCATGTTGGGATTCGTGGCAATGAACTTGCCGATCGACTGGCTAAATTAGCTACTACCAGGCCATCTCTTGCTATTGGCATTGCGAAATAGACTTTCACTCGGCGGTATGTCATCAGATTTTGGGCCTTTGGGATGCAGAATGGCACTCTCTTTTGTCACCGAACAAGCTCAGGGCAATTATGGATTCTACAACTCCATGGCGGTCCTCTTTATGGGCCTCTCGTAAGGGGCTCCGCATCAGCCATACTTTTTTGCCTCACGGTTATCTCCTCCATCGTGAGGACCCCCCTCTCTGTCGTTGTGGATCAATGTTGACTGTGGTTCACATCTTATTGGACTGCCCCAACTTAGCCACCCTGCGACGGACTTTTAGCTTTCCAGACTCACTACCCCTGGTGTTGGCTGACAATGCGTTAGCGGCGGATCTCATTTTACATTTTATCCGTGATGGTGGTTTTTATCGCTTTATTTAAGGGAGGGACCTTCCACTTTATCGGTGAGTGGAGACGGGATGGCAGGCCCCAGGCCCTCTTGCCCCCCCCCCCCCCTTCGCCCCGACTGGATTGGTTTCAACTGGGCTGGGTGGTTCAACCCGGCCCTCTGCCTTCCCACTCCTTTCCTTATGGGGTCTTATGTCTTCAGCGTATCTCTTGTCTCCTGTGCTTCTTCCTTCTCGCCCCTGTAATTAGTCACTTTCTTTCCCTCACCTCTTCTTCCGCCCTTTTCCTTCTGTCCCTGTCATTAGTTTATCATTTTATGGACATTGTAATTCCCTCTTCTAATGTGGGATTTTGTCTGTTTTAGTTAATCTAAGGTCGGAGGGACTGATAACTGCAAAGTTTGGTCCCTTCTCCACCCAACCAACCAATCAACATATCTAGCAGGCTTTGGTATACTGTATTTCTGGGTAAGATGCAAGGGCACACAGGTGGTGGACATGCAAAACCACTGATTACCAACAGAACGGTTGACCAGTATTGGTCGGGGAAACAGTGTGTTTTAAGGTCTTAATTAGTGTGTAAGGGTATGATAAGGGGTACATGGTAGTAGTAAAGTGTGAGCAGAAGTCCTGTATGGTGAATTTGGGAGATTGTCCTCAATATGTAAATTATTAGAGTTAAGGTAGTTAGTGGGGGCACAATAAAGTGAAGGGAGGAGGTGTGCTGTGCCACGAATAATTACAGGTGTGGATTTGGGGAATTCTTGTAAACTTTTTGCAGTTATGGCTGGAAGGTAGTAGTGAAGAGACCAATTGTTACATTGGATGGCAGGTGCGAGCAGTGTTGTTATTTAGCAAATCATTTTGCAAGGCAGGTATACGATACTGCTTGCAGGTGAGGAGGATTGCCCAGCGGGCACTGTATACAAGTGTGAAGTAATCAGGGCAACACAGGACACTGATATCCAGTGAAGAACCCATATTTTGCAGTTATGACAGCCCCAGGTGACCTGTGTGTAGGAACCAGAGTGGACTGTGGAAAATCTGACATAATTATTTAAGGGCACTCCAGTTGTCTCCTCCAGAGGAACTAAGTCAGAGGCATAGGGGAAGACGTATAAATAAGCAAGCCCGGAGCTCAAAGGAGGGGCAGTCCTGTCGCCATCCTGCCTGTGTCTAGAACTGGAGAGAATGATGCTTGCTTAACTTGCAGGCCAACCACAACAACCTACTGGTGATGGATGTTGGTGGCCAACTGGCCTGCAGAAACTACAACCAACCTCCACTGCACAAAACACACCATAGCTGTGGCGGGGTGAGCTGCACCTTGGAGCTGCACTGGCACAAGGAGTGAGAGAGAACTGCGAGCCTCTGCCCTCTTGGTGACATTATTTGGCAGACTGCAAGCTGACATACCCCAGGGGTGGGGCTGGGGCATGAACTAGCATCCTCCTGCGTGCAGAGTTGTCTGCGGTCACTGAGCTGCCCTGGGTAGATGGCCGGAGCTGCTAAGGCTCACTATAGTGATGGTGTTTGGCTGTTTCTCTTCGGCGCTCTACATAGGTCCATGAGTTGCGCTTGAGGGAGCAGCCAACCGCGTCCTGGGCTACTGGCACTGCCAACACATGTGGCGGATACTTTAGCTGTGGTGTGAGTAGAAGCACTGTGTCTGCAAGGTTGGGTGGCTGGATGTTGATGTAGCAGAGTCCAACATTGACATTGGCTACACACACACACACACACACTACAGTGGAATCACAGGGATCAGCAGAAGCCATGTTGTGTACCTTCCATGCAGTAAAGTCAGTGACACACTTGCTAGCGTTTCTCTGCACACTTTGATGTGGGTCTGGTGGACTGAAGTGGAATCTTTTAACTAACCAGCGATGGCCAATTGGTACTCATTTTCAGTGTTACAGCATTTTTTTAACATTATGACTGTTAGAAATACAGAAGCCAGTGTAAGAACTTTTTTCTCTTACGATGGAGAGTACAAAAGAAAGGGGATGTGTGACAAAGAGTCTAGATTTCAAAAATCGATTAAAAACACTCAGAGGTAGCAAACCAAACGTTTTACACTGTGACTCCTGCGACATCTGCTATTTACCACCTTACGAAAAAGTTACACTTGTCCGCATAGAATATTTCATCTCAACAAAACTGTCATTAGTAAGTATGTTTAACATTTGTTCTTCCGTTTGCTTTAATTTCTTGAATGCTGTCCCCAACTTAAACCTTTGTTTAATGCAAGGGGGGACTGGTAACCCTCCCAAGCCCCTGGTGCGGTCTTCCACTCGGCAAAATCAGCAGACCCACGTGAAGGGGTAAAGACTGCAGGTGAGGAGAGGCTAAGAGGCGCATGTATTGCACATCAATCGCCCTGTAACTACAACCCAAGGGAGAAGCCTCACAGCAGCGGGCTGATCACGGCAAGACAATCCTTTGAGAAGCAAAGTCTGACCATAACCAACGCGCCTCCATTTGGCTGCCTTAAAAGAGTCATAGTTGATTTTCAAGAACGATTGCCTAGCGAAGTTGCAGGGTCCAAAAGATACATATCGAACGTGTGATTGTAAATCGATCATGCAACTCTGCTGGCAGGTGTTACGAGTATATTTACATAGGTCACTTTAGCAATGACAAAAGAAGAGTGTTTGAAAAATACTTGTAATTACAAAGGAGACAAATTACTTTGCTCATCGTCGGTGTTGTCGTCATGTGAAAGTCCATGTGATGTGCACGCTACAGGGACAATTCCCTTCTTGCCATAGCCTGTGTAAACTCTGCCAATATCACGCAAAAATATTAGCAGAGTATCACATGCCTTAACTTTACCCTGCAAACGCAAGTTGGGGAAATAGAAGTACTGAGACAAGTACAGTTCATCCCTTTGTCCTGGACGCCCTTCTCTTTTAATGGGAGACTTCACAGATTTCCATAGCCACTTGATGTTCTGCATGTGCACACTGGAGTCATCCAAATACACGAACTCTACAGAGTGGCTCAAGAACTCGTGGTCGAATCCTTCAGCTTTCAGAATCTTGTAGGAATGAAACCTGTCTGTAGTGACTTTAGTATCAGGCAGTATGAAGTACTTTATCAGCCCCATTAAAGTGACCTTGTCCCTGGACACTACTTTCACAATGAAATACTTCAGGGACACATTTTCTATTCCACCGAATACCCAAATATGATCAACTTTACTCTTTGAAAGTCATCCTCTCTGGTTCTTCTTTCTGGCTATATGAGATTCGTCCACTTCCACAACTCTACTCGGTCCACCAACTGGTACACTGTCGTTTGTCACTACCACATAACACACTTCTCTGCAAAACCAGAAAAAGTCACACACGGTATTAGCAGATAAGTCAGTTTCCGATGTTGCTGCTAGCAAAGTGTAGTCTCGAATCCAGCAAGATACAAGAATTACGCTAGTCTGGATGGATAACTTGAAATAGTCGAACCACATATTCATTCTGATATTCGTTCGGTTTTCGCACTGTTCGCAATGAAATTGGAACAGTATTTCAGCATTGAAACTCCTCTTATGAAGTTTTGCACACTTCACACCACCACAGTCTACATAGTCTCTCCTTTCCTCGTCCTGTAGTACTCCATACTTGCGACAAAAAGTCAAACAATTTTCTAAGCTGGATGTTGTTGTTGTGATCTTCAGTCCTGAGATTGGTTTGATGCAGCTCTCCATGCTACTCTATCCTGTGCAAGCTTCTTCATCTCTGAGTAACTACTGCAACCCACATCCTTCTGAATCTGCTTAGTAAATTCATCTCTTGGTCTCCCTCTACGATTTTTACTCACCACGCTGCATTCCAATACTAAATTGGTGATCCCTTGATGCCTCAGAACATGTCCTACCAACCAATCCCTTCTTCTAGTCAAGTTGTGCCACAAACTCCTCTTCTCCCCAATCCTCTTCTCCTCCTCATTAGTTATGTGATCTACCCATCTTATCTTCAGCATTCTTCTGTAGCACCACATTTTGAAAGCTTCTATTCTCTTCTTGTCCAAACTACTTATCTTCCATGTTTCACTTCCATACATGGCTACACTCCATACAAATACTTTCAGAAACGACTTCCTGACACTTAAATCTATACTCGATGTTAACAAATTTCTCTTCTTCAGAAACACTTTCCTTGCCATTGCCAGTCTACATTTTATATCCTCTCTACTTCGACCATCATCAGTTATTTTGCTCCCCAAATAGCAAAACTCCTTTACTACTTTAAGTGTCTCATTTCCTAATCTAATTCCCTCAGCATCAACCGATGTAATTTGACTACATTTCATTATCCTCGTTTTGCTTTTGTTGATGTTCATCTTATATCCTCCTTTCAAGACACTGTCCATTCCATTCAGCTGCTCTTCCAGGTCCTTTTCTGTGTCTGACAGAATTACAATGTCATTGGCGAATCTCAAAGTTTTTATTTCTTCTCCATGAATTTTAATACCTACTCCGAATTTTTCTTTTGTTTCCATTACTGCTTGCTCAATATACAGATTGAATGACATCGGGGAGAGGCTACAACCCTGTCTCACTCCCTTTCCAACCACTGCTTCCCTTTCGTGCCCCTCAGCTCATATAACTGTCATCTGGTTTCTGTACAAATTGTAAATAGCCTTTCGCTCCCTGTATTTTACCCCTGCCACCTTCAGAATTTGAAAGAGAGTATTCTCGTCAACATTGTCAAAAGCTTTCTCTAAGTCTACAAATGCTAAGAATGTAGGTTTGCTTTTCCTTAATCTTTCTTCTAAGGTAAGTCGTAGGGTCAGTATTGTCTCGCATGTTCCAATATCTCTACGGAATCGAAACTGATCTTCCCTGAGGTCGGTTTCTAAGAGTTTTTTCATTCGTCTGTACAGAATTCGCGTTAGTATTTTGCAGCTTTGGTAATTTTCATATCTGTCAACACCTGCTTTCTTTGGGATTGGAATTATTATATTCTTCTTGAAGTCTGAGGGTATTTCGCCTGTCTCATACATCTTACTCACCAGGTGGTAGAGTTTTGTCAGAACTGCCTCTCTCAAGGCTGTCAGTAGTTCTAATGGAATGTTGTCCACTCCCGGAGCCTTGTTTCGACTTAGATCTTTCAGTGCTCTGTCAAACTCTTCATGCAGTATCATATCTCCCATTTCATCTTCATCTAGATGCTCTTCCATTTCCATTATATTGCCCTCGAGTTCATCACCCTTGTAAGACCCTCTATATACTCCTTCCACCTTTCTGCTTTCCCTTCTTTACTCAGAACTGGGTTTCCATCTGAGCTCTTGATATTCATACAAGTGGTTCTCTTTTCTCCAAAGGTCTCTATAATTTTCCTGCAGGCAGTATGTATCTTACCCCTAGTAAGATAAGCCTCTACATCCTTACATTTGCCCTCTATCCATCCCTGCTTAGCCATTTTGCACTTCCTGTCGATCTCATTTTTGAGACGTTTGTATTCTTTTTTGCGTGCTTCATTTACTGCAATTTTATATTTTCTCCTTTCATCAATTAAATTCAATATTTCTTCTGCTACCCAAGGATTTCTACCAGCCCTCGATTTTTTACCTACTTGGTCCTCTGTTACCTTCACTACTTCGTCCCTCAAAGCTACCCATTCTTCTTCTACTGTATTTCTTTCACCCATCCCTGTCAATTGTTCCCTTATGCTCTCCCTGAAACTGTGCACAACCTCTGGTTTAGCCAGTTTATCCAGGTCCCATCTCCTTAAATTCCCACCTTTTTGCAGTTTCTTCAGTTTTAATCTACAGTTCATAACCAATAGATTGTGGTCAGAGTCCACATCTGCCCCTAGAAATGTCTTACAATTTAAAACCTGTTTCCTAAATCTCTGTCTTACCATTATATAATCTATCTGATACCTTCTAGTATCTCCAGGATTCTTCCATGTATACAACCTTCTTTTATGATTCTTGAACCAAGTGTTAGCTATGATTAAGTTATGCTCTGTGCATAATTCTACCAGACGGCTTCCTCTTTCATTTCTTAGTCCCAATCCATATTCACCTACTATGTTTCCTTCTCTCCCTTTTTCTACTTTCTAATTCCAGTCACCCATAACTATTAAATTTTCGTCTCCTTTCACTACCTGAATAATTTCTTTTATCTCATCATACATTTCATCAATTTCTTCATCATCTGCAGAGTTAGTTGGCATATAAACTTGTACTAGTGTAGCAGCCGTGGGCTTTGTGTCTATCTTGGACACAATAATGTGTTCACTATGCTGGTTGTAGTAGCTTACCCGCATTCCTATTTTTTTACTCATTATTAAACCTACTCCTGCATTACCCCTATTTGATTTTGTGTTTATAACCCTGTATTCACCTGATCAAAAGTCTTGTTCCTCCTGCCACCGAACTTCACTAATTCCCACTAACCTACCTGCCTGATTAAGGGATCTGGCATTCCATGCTCCAATCCGTAGAACGCCAGTTTTCTTTCTCCTGATAACGACGTCCTCCTGAGTAGTCCCCGCCTGGAGATCCGAATAGGGGACTATTTTACCTCCGGGATATTTTACCCAAGAGGACGCCATCATTATTTAATCATACAGTAAAGCTGCATGCCCTCAGGAAAAATTACGGCTGTAGTTTCCCTTTGCTTTCAGCTCTTCACAGTACCAGCACAGTAAGGCTGTTTTGGTTAGTGTTACAATGCCAGATCAGTCAATCATCCAGACTGTTGCCCCTGCAACTACTGAAAAAGCTGCTGCCCCTCTTCAGGAACCACACTTTTGTCTGGCCTCTCAACAGATACCCCTCCGTTGTGGTTGCACCTACGGTACGGCCATCTGTATCGCTGAGGCACGCAAGCCTCCCCACCAACGGAAAGGTCCGTGATTCATGGGGGGCTAAGCTGGATAAGCATTAGAATTAGATTTTTCCTCGTGAGAGAATCTGCTGAAGATACATCGGGAACACCAGACATCCCACTCACTATCGACAGAAATCGTCTGGGTTTCCCAAGCAACTCACGAATAATTCACACCGGTATTAATTTATAACAACTAAAGGAGCAACAGAAAACAGCTAAAAATGACTATCACAAATAATTGATAATAACGCCCACTACCAGAGTCGCATGATCGATTTACAATCACACGTTTGATTTGTATCGTTTGGGTCCCGCGACTTAGATAGGCAATCATTCTGGGAAATTACCTTGTGTAATATAAATAGATCGATATATGATAGTAGTTTCTTTGCTACATGTTGTTTAAGGTAAATCTTTGTTCTTTTGTGCAGTTTAGTGACGGGCTAAACTGTGATTTTGCGATATCAATGATTTCTGTGACTTCTTAACTGTGATTTGTCACGGTTAAGAATTGCAGTTTACGAATTAAGGTCTTTTATCTCTCTACACTCTGCCAATCCTATTTCTGCGATTTCTGTGACTCCTGCGATGTCTGTGACTCCTGCTCTTTCTGCGACTTCTGCTATTTACTGCCTTACGAAAAAGCTACACTTGTCCGCACAGAAAATTTCATCTCAACAAAACTGTCATTAGTAAGTGTGTTTTACATTTGTTCTTCTGTTGGCCTTAATTTTGCATTAAGGAAACAATTGTGAAAATATTAATTGTGTAATTAATACGTATGTAGCCACCCAGTACTATAATAGTTCTTGGTTAGGAAAAGAATTCTAACGCTTTGTTATGTTCACAGGTACCTGAACTATGTTTCAGTCACTCTGTATAGCGATAGTTCAAAATTTCATTGTCAACAGTTCTGGAGAAATTGCCGTTGCATCTTTACACTCTCTTCATCAGACGAAAGGCTAGTTTCTCAGTGTGTCGATGAACTTAATTACTTAAGTGAGATTTTTCTTGCAAATGTGAAACAGCCCTCATTGAATTACTTTCATTACAGGAAATATTTTCAATACTATCCTGTCAATTACATTACTAGTAATAAGTGACAGGAAAAATGTTTAATAATCCTGTGATTTTGCAGACACAGATCCAACTCTGATTACTGGTTGCTGTACGTATCTATCCACATCAAGGAGAGAGAATCGTGAAGATTCAAGATAAGTCTCAGAGGACTTGCAGTTTAAAAGTGCCATAATTATGAAATAAGTCTGCAGAATGAGTGTCTGAGCTGTGTTTAATTGAAGTTGTTAAGCAATTTTAAAAGAATGATAAATGAATGTTAAATACACTGAGTGAATAATGAAAATCTCGTTCCCCCATGTTTAAGCCGTCCTATACCCGTAAATTTTCCGCCATTTAATTATTGGTAAATAGTCATTTGTGCAAGAAGTATGAGTAAAATAAACACAAACACATATTTTACATGCCCTACATATTAATCTTGTTATTGGATCAATGATTAAATCTCAACAGTTTTAGTCCTCTCAATTCATAGATGCTCAATTAATACAATTAAAAAGTTCTAAAAAATAACGTAGTAAATTTTGATGGTTGGGATGGTGCATCACCTTCAGCTGGACAGGAATGTACATTTACATCTACAATCAACAAAAGAAATTCAGTGTTAGTGTGCCTTTCTAACAAATTTTTCAAACTCGCATGTGTTCCATTGCTAGTCAGGCCCCTCTCTGGTTTTTGGGTCTTAAATGTGGTTGGTATTCTTCGCTCCTCCCACCATTGCTCCACTTGTCGTCACCAAGTTCATTATGTAAAAGATAGCATAAACTAGATGATAATTTGTCTACAATATGACACATTGTAATCACCTTTTATTATACACAGGGTGTCCAAAAATAATTTATACACTCTTTAAAACTGAACATCTCTTTCATGAAAGGGGTTAGAAATACAGTTTTAGTGGTGTTAAGTACCTCATGGTCTGACTTAACGTAGTAAATGTTCAAACTGGTGTCCATCCATCACAATACACTGTCGACAATGACTTACGACTGAGCAATATGCCAACTTTATTGTTTCCAACAGAATAGCGTCACAGGCTTGCTCAATTTGCTCTCTAAGATCATCCAGTGAGTGTGTTCTCACAGCATAAACTGTGTTCTTGAGAGTACCCCACAGAAAGAAGTTTAGAGGAGTTAAATCTGGAGATCGAGCGGAATACTCCACACTCCCTCTTCATCCTATCCATCTGGCAGGGAATCTACAACTGAGAAATGCCCTCACATCCAGGTGAAAGTGAGGTGGCGCCCCATACTGTTGAAAGTAATAATCTTCATTTCCAAACACAATGCTAAGACCAAGAGTTATCATTTCCAAGTATGAGTCACCCGTGACAGTGTTGTCTGCTTCTGCAGACCCCAATCTCACAAGAGCATTGCCTCACAGATTTCTTTGGGGATCGTGTGTATGCCTGGATTACTGCACCAACACTCTCAGTGTCTGTTGAACTTCTCTTACGTCCGCTATGTCCCTTCTTCATATCGTGCACCATTCCCTCGACTTCAGACTTATCTCTGATTCTTGTAATTTTTACTCTTGTCAGTGGTGGTGTTCCAAATTCAGCTCTCCAATGTTGGTGTACCGCACTTACATTCTCTGTTTTCCAGTAATACTTTAGTGCCCATTTCTGTTGTTGAAACAATAATGGCATGTTTGCTGACAATCATAAAACAAAAGAAAGCATTGTTATGTTTTTCACTGCCTTCTAAATAACTACCCATAAAAATTGTATTTCTCTCTCCTTTAATTAAAGAGATATTCTGTTTCAGAGAGTGTATACATTATTTTGGGACACACTGTATATAGAATTTCTTTTCCTTCAGCCTAAGTTCATGAATTATCATTGACTGCTTGTCCTCTCTTGTAATATCCTAAATGGTATTCCTGGTATTTTTCAAGTCATGGTGCTCAAGAAATTTCTGAAACTTAATGTAGCAGGTTATAGTATAAAGCAATTATTACACTTCCAGTTTTTAAATTCACTAACTATTTTAATCATTACAAAGCTTTGTGCCTTAATGACATCAAATCAGTAACTGTGTTCCATCCAAGTCACAGACTCGTGCTGCTCCCATTATGATCTGATCCTCTGCTGCCTTTCTGTGGACAACTGAATGGATAAATTATTGACAATCATTAAGATTCAAATGTTTTAGTGGATGTTGATCAAGTTCTCGATGAAAATATGTGGTCTCTGCCTCATTAAATTGTTCATTACTGTGCATATATCAACAAAACTAAATACATGTTTTTCAACAGACAGAAACTAATATAACAATGAAAAAAAAGTCTTTCAAGTGATATGAGTGGTCTGTGTTGTCCATCTTTTGATGTCACAGATATAGCTCACATTTATGCCAAAAGTAAAATACTTGCAGTAAACGAAAAACATCTGCAACAAAATATTAAAAAAAAAAAAAAATTTTAGGAAGCCCGCAATGTACACCAAATGATTTGTTTGTGAAACTTTATAGTGTAAGATTATGCTTCATTACCCTGTATACTGATCTGTCAAAATGCTATTGAACAATCATATCTGAATGGAATACATAAACACTTAACTTTGCATAGAACATGCGTAGAACATTTACCAGCAACAGTGACTAATCACAAGTACCACTGGCATTCAGAAATATTAGTTTTGGTGTATTTGATTGCTTGAGGTGGGTTCTTCTGCCATTTATTAAATGTCCAGTTTTAGAAAACATCCTCTCACAAGGCACAGAAGTCACAATGACATTGAATCTCTCTTGCACTACTTTTGCAATCATTGGGTAAATGAACTTATTTTTTCTCCACCGTGCCAGGAGATCCTCATTTCTGCTGATAACTGGGCTATCAAAGTATCTTTGGACCTCTACAAAAGCACATGACTGTACTGTCCCCTGTGGCTGTGTACGTTTCACTTACTCATCAAATATGTCCCACACAGAGAAGGACTCAGTTACCAAGGCTTAACAGATTGTTGTGAAGGCTGAATACCATCTGGCCTACATTTTTCAAGTTTCTGGACAACAATATTGATTAACTGTTTATTCGTGTTGTCTGCTGCTGTCCGGTTCTGAAATGCCAGTAATTTGAATTGTGGATCCAGCACAGTAGCAAGAGCAATGGACTTGTTCTGCTCAAGATTCTGAAATGCGTCACTATATCCTATCATGCATCAGTAACTTTCACTGAAACTTCATATAACTACATTTTTTCAATTTCATCACACACTGCCAGAAGGCCATGTGTCAGGACTATAACCTGAAAGTTTAGTCAAATACACTAAAAACTACACAACACATAAGGAAAGTACACAAAAATACGACACTGAACTTATACAAGACAAATAAAGTAAATTATTAACTTACCAAGCTGCCAGTTGGATAGTCCTCTGCACTAAGCTGCCAAAAGCTGCCGTGTAACCTGGTTTCAAAATCGTACTGAGTTCAGAGTAGATTTCCCACTCATCACTTGACAGTGATGTGGGGCTGTGGGCCTGTTGCCATGGGCAACTGTAGTCTTTACTGCCTCTGATACTTCAACAATATGTTCGAACACAAACACAGTGGAATTCCATCTTGTCAGCAAGTCTTGTATCAATTTCTTAATGTTTACTTTCTGCTGTGCTGTTGACATTTTAATAGCCACTCTGGTGCACTTTTGCTCCTTTTAAAAATACCTACAATTGTGTTCACTTTCTGTTGGACTTCCTGAACATTTTAAACTGCATCCTGCACGACTAAATTAAGTGTATGGGCATAACAACCAAAATGTTTTCACTTCAGAATGGTGGAAACTGCATTTTTATATTCTGTGCATTGTCTGCGACCACCATTAAAATTTTGCCACTGTCACAGCCACATAACTTTTGTTGGAAGCTGATGTCCAACAATCTGTTGTTAAACACATTGTCTTTATACCTTGCACCTTTTGTTGTACTTTCTCATTTGCTTCTCAAGATAATGGCCCTCCTAGTATGTGTATCTACAACTGTTTAATATATGCTAAAAAAAAACACTAAGAATTTTAATTTAAGATTCCAAATCCAGGACCATAATACGTGAAATAATAGTAACCTAGATCTTCATACTCAATACTGTTGTTAACGCATACGTGCCTTAATAACCATAATTTCTATGTTTGAAATTCTGTAACAAACTCCCAAAAAACATTGAGTGATCTACCAATGAATAGTTTGAAACATACCATAGATGTGTAGTTCGGATGTATTCTGTGCTACTACTACTACTACTACTATTACTGCTATTATTATTATATTAACACTGTATAGTACCACTGTAAGAATGATTATTTTATTATTACCATTATTTTAGCCTATGTATCTACTTGCCCTGCACATGAATACTTATGTCATTATGTTTTTTTTTTTTTTTTTGTATTCAGCACACTGACGAAGCCAATTGTATCGAAAACGTACCAAGAGGCTAATAAAGATTCTATTCTGTTCTATTAATTATACATGCAGTGTACACCTTTCCTCATACCACTTCAAGTTTGAAATCTTATACAACAGTAATTGAGAGCCAAGTGAAATACAATACAATACACCATTGAGATTTTTAATTACATCGCACTTCACTTTATGTTATTTTGGTACATTCAGAATCATATCACAGCCTTGGGTTACACTCTGACGTAGCACGTAAATTTCATTGAAGTGTACATCCATGTTCTATTTAAATAGAGTGGGTTCACAGGTTGCCTTGCACTGCTTGCAGCCTGATACACAATGCTATATATTTTTCACTCAAATTTTATACTTAGAGAAGAAATCAGACGCTGAGATCTTCACTATAATTCAGACAAATAATGTCATATGAATATTCTAGCAGCAGTTGTGCAATTTCCACAGGAAATGATTGTGTTGGAATAAATTATAAGAGTTTCCCTTAGTCCGTGTTGGTAACGGCTGTGGCGAGCGTTTATCTCGAATTCTTATTGGCTACCACGTGGCACTGCCAACATCGCAGCACAATCATGCACATTTCAAGTGCCATGCACGGTGGGAATCTCCCACTCAAATTTCAGTCAAGCTCAATGGGATTATTACACTTCCAAACGCAGACATCATAGAGAAAAAATGAAATTAAAATGTAATCCTAGCCCAACAGCAAATTTTCTAAATGGTCTACGTAAAACATCACACAGCCTAGCATGCTGTTTTCGTGGTATTAACAGCACTATACAAAAGAGACTGCAGACATAAAATAACTAAGCACCCTGTAAAACAACATTGTTATTGCAACATACCTGGCTCTGGTAACAAAGGGTCGACGATCTTGAAGAACTTGTCGCAAAAGCTCAACATTATATGCGAACTTTCAATATCTTCAAGTTCATCGTGCTGGTTCTGTACAACTACTTTTTGCAACATAAACCACATTTTGCATTCTCTTTATCTAGAACAGTTAAATGATTCCACAATTCGCTTCTCCTTGATCGCTTCATCTTGGGAGAAATGGGAAGTAAACCCTTGAACAACCAGGGACGAAATGGAAGAAATATTGGAAATCATGTCCCACTTGCAATTTCAACTAGCGGGGGAAAATCCCAGCGATGTAGGCCCAGTGGGTGGGCTCATTCACAGGCCATGGTTCAATTCTTCGACCATACATCGATCTCGTGAGGCATAAGGATCTTACAACTAAGTACGAACATCGGTCAACATATGACACTTGGCAAAGAATGTTAATTGCGCTTTTTAGTTGCTACCTGTGACTTCTAGTCGCAACTTGTCACTGAAATTGCAGCTAATTCCATAGCATGACACAAGGTTTACAGAAAGAAGTGTGAAATTCAGCCAACAGATGGCATACAGCATTGAATGTGAAATGCTGCTTGCTACTGCTAGTTGTGACTGAAATTGCAGCTAGATTCTGTAAAGTTATTATTGTGATATCTGTGACTTCTCAATCACTTTACTTTGTAACAGATACGAAATTTCCTGCCCACCCCTAGTGCAGCTGGTTGTACGAGTTTGAAGTGCGGGGATGGAGAATGAGTTATGTGTGTTTTATTGATGTGTATTGTCGAGTGAAATGACTGAAAATATATATATGTAATTCTGCAGAAAGTGCACTAGATCTCACATTATTGTTGGAACATCAACCTTTAGACGATTATAGAAAGATAAACTACAGAAAGGAAGTGCAGAATGAGCCATCAATACACAACAAAGAAGGTCAAACAAAAAGATAAGTATTTTCATCGTTAACAGAACTGATTATTTAAATTCGACTGTCCATGTCACTCTCTGTGGTGTGTCACTATCTCAGTGTGGCGAGTGCTATGAAAATGTGATCGGCCACCCAAGTTGCTTACTTACTCCAAACATTAATAAACCAACCATGGGAATCAAGTAGTTGATGTCATCCAGGATTTTCTGAAAGTGAAATGTGAATACTGTATTGGACTACTTTTCATGTTGCAGATTAAAAGCTATTATGAAAATTTTATGTGAATGACGGGCCAGATATGAACCACAGCTACAAGACAGCAACAAGTACAGGAAAATTATGTACTGAAAATGTTTTCTTTTTTTTTTTTCTTTTTTGGTGTAAAGTTTCATTGTATGATATGGGAGACTTAAGTAGTGTAGTGAAACAACAACATGAAAATGTCAGTGATGAACTGCTAAAACAGGATAAAATTACAGGTGACTTAAAACGAGATGATAATAATGACATATATACCACACTATCATTGTTAATAAAAATGAACAATGACAATAAGAGTCAGTTAACAGAAATTGAGCATTCAATAGGAGCATTATTTGATTGTATCGTAAAAATAAAGCTCAATTGAATGATTTGGACAAAAAAATTGAAAAGATAGATGATTGAGTAAAGTCTGTGGAATCCAAAATGAAAGAAATGGAACTTAAATTTAATAATGAAGTTAAAAATGTCAAAGAGGAGTTCACTGAAATTATAAAAAATAACTGCTTATAAAAAAAGTGCATGAGGAAATAAGAATTGTTGCCAAAAATGTAAATAGTCGAATCTCAACTTTGGAAACTAATGTTGACACCAAACTGGCACTTGTTGAAAGCAGTTTTGTTGAACAAGTGAAAACAGTAGACAGCAAGCCCACAGAAAATGTAAAATTAAGTGACAGAAAATTAGCATCCTAGAAAGTACTGGTACTGTTTCTGTTTTGAAAAATGTTGAGGAATTGTCTAATGTCATAGTTATTCGAAATCTTGTTAACAATGTTAGTACAACGTTTTGCAACATTCCAGTGAAAAATTTTTCAAGTGAAGGTAGTTTACATCCTCTAGATTTTCTGCACCACTGCAGAGATAACTTTGTGTCTAATTTGATTGATATTATGAAAATCAAGTTTCTGGAAGTGAAGCGATGAACTGGCCAAATGAGTATACAAATGATGACACAACCTATGTAGATTTTGAGAAAGGATTTTAGATAAAATTTGTTCAGAGACTGAACAAGCTAGAATAAATGTGAATTTCTCAACAGACCAAATTACAGGGAAGGGTAATGATTATGAAACAGTTTTATAAAAATGAACTTAAAAATTAGTACATTTGAGCATGATCAGTTTCTGAAATATGTAGATAAAGTAGAAAGAGTTTTGGGAAAAAACAGGGAAATACAACTACAATAGACACACATTTCAAAGAGTTTGTAATTAAAATTGGCACAGTAATAATCACAACAGGAAAGAACATAGTAATCACCTTTATAACAATATCATCAGAAGGAATATACCAGAGTTGATGGTAACAATTTTCATTTTGAAGAGCAACATGGCAACAGTTGGAACAAAAGTTGGAACAGAGATTATAATAGAAACACAAGGAAGCAGGAAACAAAAATCTAGCTTGGAACCCATTGACAAGCCATAAGTAACAAATTGGCCTGAAATTACACAAATACTGACACACAAGAAAAACACTCTAGTGAAGCAGTCAGTAGTTATCTTAAACATGTGTACTATCCTGTTAATATGATATACATTGAGAAAGAAATATATTCTACAGGTAAGACAAAATATGCTAATAAGGTAAGTGAGCTCACAGAAATTGAAAAAGAGGATACAGAAGAAATTAATCTATCAGAATTCTATAACTGGGTTGAGACGTGTCATTTGTCAAAAGCTGAAGTAACTGATTTTTGTGATGATTTTGGAATTCAGAAACTAATGGATGAATCAGATAAGGAAAAAGTGAATACTGTATTAATGAATAGGAATTTAAGTGAAAATGGATACTTAAACAGTAATGAAGTAGAGTAATATTGAGGAAGAAAAGAATTTTGTTTGTTTTAAAGAAGAATTGAAGGCATTAGGTATTAGTAAGGAAATGTGTAGTAGTGGATATGATATAGAGAAACCCAAGGATTCTGTTAAAGGATTAAGGGACATGAGGACAGTATCACAGCAAATAAATCTCTTGATTTAATTACTAGTAAGGAGGCATGTATAGATCGCCATACTAATTCAGTTACCTGTTATTACAGTAACAATAAGCCACTTAATGTTGTGAATGAGACAGAATTTTTTTTATAAAATGTTAAGTAGGGATGCTTTTGAGAAAGATGAAAGCTTTAGAATCATGATAAAAAAATCTGTGTTTAGCTTTGTATCCAGATTGGGTGGCATAAAATTAAACATAAACAACTTAAAAATAAACAACTTAAGGACAAGTACCATAGTGCTGATGTAAGTGAAACAGGTAAGCAAATATGGATTGGTTTAATTCTCATTGACAGTGACAACGATGTCCACGTAAATTTAATGAAAGCTTGTCAAGGCAATTAAAATGGTAAGAACAATAAAGATTTTAGAGGCTTTAGTTTTGAAGAGAGAGAAAATGACCAGTCGTATGAGGATGTTAGGACTTATAAATGTACTGAAGTTTGTTGTCTGTTCATTAACCCCTTAAGGCGGGTCCACACTGAGCGCGCCGCGCTGCAGCACCCCGCGCACAGCTGTAACAGGGATGAGTGCGCCGCTCCGAGGCGCGCACTGTGTTCCAGTTGGTGCGCGCGCAAGGTCTGAAGATGGAGCGATCCGAAACCCCGTCTAAACTGAGCGCACACAAACGCGCCACTTCCTTTGATGTGCCGACAACAGCCGGAAAACTGCGCGGCGCGGCGCCGTCCACACCGAACGCGCAGAGCCGTTTTGCACAGCGCGGAGCGGCGGGCCGCGCTCAGTGTGGACCCGCCTTTAGCTTACAATATCGTGTGAGACGTAGCGTGGCGACCTGGCCAAACATCACCTACACGTATCAGGGACGTGGTACGTTTGCCGCGCTGAACAAGCGCATGTCGTGTGAGAGACGTCGTCGGTCAGCTGCGCCAAAAGTAAACAGAACGTCTCTGACACGTTGCGGAGCTGGTCGACTACACGCGGCACACACGAAGTGTTCTTCGCCGCATTCGGACCTGCTGACTTTACGAAAATACTTTCACAATGTTCCCGACGAGTAGCAAACGTGTTCACGAGGAAAGGGAGACATGTGGCGGCATAGCCAACAATGATTTTGCAGGGTATTTTGACAGCGGTAGTGACAGTGGTAGCGACGTTTTACCTTCTGTACGAAAACGGTGTAAGCGTCTTGTGATCGAAGATGATACTGACGAAGAAGAGCAGACCTACCAGCAACAATCAGTCGTGGACGTGGCAACAGGAAGGCAATGAACCAACAATCTGGACGTATACTGAAATTCCCAGAGTAAAGGAAGCAGCTTTACAGCACGTGAGTACAAGCATAAGAGAATTAGACGTTTTCTATGTAATATTTAATAGTACATTTTGGGAAAACATCGCAACTGAGACGAATAGGTATGCACAAGATGTACTCAACATTGAACAGAAGAGACGAAAAATAGACCAAAAGTTGTCTCTTGTCGGCTGTAATGAAATAAAAATATACATTGCGCTATGTACACTCATGGCTGAAGTAAGGAAATCTTTGATTCATATGTATTGGTCTAGGAGGGCCGTTATAGAAACGCCAATATTTAGGAAGACTATGCCATTCAGGAGATTTCTGCACATAAGTAGATTTCTGCATCTAGCGAATAACAGTTTAGCCAACAACACAGATAAGCTGTACAAACTAAGGCCAGTCATAGATATGTTCAATCAAAAATTTAGGGAAGTGTACACAATGCAAGAGAATATTCCCATTGATGAATCATTAATGAAATTTAAGGGGCGCTTATCCTACAAACAATTCATCCCATCAAAAAGAACGAGGTTTGGTATTATAATTTATAAATTGTGTAGGTCAAGTTCAGGATACTGCTATGATTTTAAGATATACACGGGTAGTGACAAATGTGATGCTAGTGGTAGTGACTCTGAAAGTATAGTTCTAGAACTATCACAGTCGCTATTACACAACGGGTATACTCTATATTTAGATAACTGGTTTTCTTCACCGAAACTTTTCAAAACTCTCCTCACCAATAAAACTAATGTGATTGGAACAGTGCGCTCAAACAGAAAAAATATGCCCACAGAATCTCTGAAGGCAAAATTAAAGAAGACAGAATATACAGTGAGGAGTTGTAATGGAATATTGGCACTAAAATGGAAAGATAAACGAGATGTTTACATGTTTTCCACAAAACATTCAACAGCAGAAATGATTGCCACAGATACACCTCTCTGCTATGCGTCGTGGAAACCGAAATGTGTCATCGAATACAATAGAGGCATGATTGGAATTGATCGCCAAGATCAGATGCTCTAATGCTTCCCTGTGATGAGAAAATGTATGAAAGTATACCGCAAGATATTCTTTTACCTATTTATTAATTTAACACATACATTTTGTATTACAAAATACATTGCGGCAAATCACAGAGCTACGCAGAATATAGGAGTCACATTGGAGAATCATTCTTGAAAACTACACCTTTACCGAAGAATAATCGGAAGGGACGATTAGCACCTGGCGATATACCACAAAGACTACACGCACAACATTGGGCACATTTTCCCATACCTATTGATCCAACACCATCAAAAGTAAATCCTGCGAGAGCTTGTGTGGTGTGCCGAAAGCATAAACAACACAGCGAGACAACGTGGGAATGCAAAACGTGCAGGGTTGCATTACATGTGCCAGATTATTTTGAACGATATCATACACTACTGACCATTAAAATTGCTACACCAAGAAGAAATGCAGATGATAAATGGGTATTTATTGGACAGATATATTATACTAGAACTGACATGTGATTCCTTTTTCATGCAATTTGGGTACATAGATCCTGAGAAATCAGTACCCACAACAACCACCTCTGGCCGTAATAGCGGCCTTTATATTCCTGAGCATTGAGTCAAACAGAGTTTGGATGGCTTGTAGAGGTACAGCTGCCCATGCAGCTTACCACAGTTCATCAAGAGTAGTGACTGGCGCATTGTGACGAGCCAGTTGCTCGGTCACCACTGATCAGACGGGTTCAATTGGTGAGAGATCTGGAGAAACTGCTGGCCAGGGCAGCAGTCGAACATGCGGTCGTGCATTATCCTGCTGAAATGTAGGGTTTCGCAGGGATCGAATGAAGGGTAGAGCCACAGGTCGTAACACATCTGAAATGTAACATCCACTGTTCAAAGTGGCGTCAATGCGAACAAGAGGTGACTGAGACGTGTAGCCAATTGCACCCCATACCATCACACCGGGTGATACGCCAGTATGTCGACGACAAATACACACTTCCAATGTGCATTCACCGCGATGTCGCCAAACACGGATGCGACCATCATATTTCTGTAAACATAACCTGGATTCATCCGAAAAAATGACGTTTTGCCATTCGTGCACCCAGGTTCGTCGTTGAGTACACCATCGCAGGCGCTCCTGTCTGTGATGCAGCGTCAAGGGTAACCGCAGCCATGGTCTCCGAGCTGATAGTCCACGCTGCTGCAAACGTCATCGAACTGTTCGTGCAGATGGTTGTTGTCTTGCGAACATCCCCATCTGTTGACTCAGGGATCGAGACGTAGCTGCACGATCCGTTACAGCCATGCGGATAATATGCCTGTCATCTCGACTGCTAGTGATACGAGGCGGTTGGGATCCAGCACGGCGTTCCGTATTACCCTCCTGAACACACCGGTTGGATATTCTGCTAACAGTCATTGGATCTCGACCAACGCGAGCAGCAATGTCGCGATACTATAAACCGCAATCGCGATAGTCTACAATCCGACCTTTATCAAAATCGGAAACGTGAAGGTATGCATTTCTCCTCCTTACACGAGGCATCACAACAACGTTTCACCAGGCAACGCCGGTCAACTGTTGTTTGTGTATGAGAAATCGGTTGGAAACTTTCCTCATGTCAGCACGTTGTAAGTGTCGCCACCGGCGCCTACCTTGTGTGAATGCTCTGAAAAGCTAATCATTTGCATATCACGGCATTTTCTTCCTGTCGGTTAAATTTCGAGTCTGTATGACGTCATCTTCGTGGTGTAGCAATTTTAATGGCCAGTAGTGTACAGTCGAAGTGTACGTAACAGGTCCCAGAATGTTTTGAACAAAATATTGTACAGTCTTAGATCATTGCATTGTTGTGAATATTACTATTAAGATGTATTTCATCAATGTATGTTTGCTTGTAAAGGGAAAAAAACGTTTGTGAATATATCGTTGCGTTTGAGACAATGAATGTTTTGTTTCCGATGGGCAACTGATCGTCATTATTTATGATACCTGTAGAAATGTCACGTTACTGGTATCTCACACACGTACTTACAAATCCCGAGGGCGTCTGCACGACTTCGGACGCCACCAGGCGTAGTGCATCGCAGACTTAGCGTGTGTAATATCATTGAGAGAAGTGTTAGCCCATACAACAATCATTAGCCATTGTTTGCAAAAGAGATGGAGGAGTGAGACTTGCTCTCGATTCTAGACATTTGAACAAGTACTTGTACAGAGAAACAGAGCACCCTGAAAACACTGATGAACTCTCACACAAATTTAAAAATATTCTGATTATGTCAAGTTTAAATTTAACTTCTGGATTTTATCAGGTACCTTCAGCTCCTGAGCCTCGTAAATATACTGTCTTTCTTTACAGTGGCAGACGTTACCAACAATGTGTAGTTACTTTTGGTTTGAAGCCCCTGCAGCTGAGTTTATAAGAGAATTAGATTATGTATTTGCCCAAGATCTGGTAGGAAAACGTACTGTTTATGTGTATGACATTTTGGTAACTGAACAAAGTTGGGAAGAGGATTTGGAGCTGTTGTAGCAGGTATGTGAGAAATTTAGACAAGTATGTACGACCCTGAAACTCGAAAAATGTAATTTTGCTGCCCCTACACTAAAATTCTTAGGTCATGTAATTAATGGGGAAGGAATCTTGGCAGATCCTGATAAAATCAAAGTAATCTCAGATTTTCTGGCATCACATAATAGAAAACAATTGCAGTCTTTTTATGGTTTTTTATGGGTTTCATAGAAAATTTGTGAGTAGATTATGTTTGAACGCATTCTGTTTAAGCAATTTATTTAAAAAGAATACTAATTGTGTTTGGACACCAGAATGTCAACGAGCATTTGAAAACATTAAGAAAAAACTGAATAATCAAATTTTGTTATGCAAACCAGATCTTAGCCTACCATTTTGTTTACACAGAAATAGTAGTAAGCATGGTCTGGGAGTAGAACTATACTGCATAAGGTAATAAGAGATGGGACTGATCCACAATGGTACACAAAACACGTCAGAACACTGTTGCAGAAGCAACGAAAAAAGCATGCCAAATTCAGAAGAACACAAAATCCCCAAGACTGTCTAAGTTTCATGGAAGCTCGAAATTTAGTGCAGACATTAATGCGAGATGCTTTTAATAGTTTCCACAATGAAACATTGTCTCAAAATATGGTAGAAAACCCAAAGAGATTCTGATCGTATGTATAGTACACCAGTAGCAACAAAAAGACGATACTGTCACTGCACGGTAGCAATGGAAATGTTACCAATGATGGTGTCACTAAAGCGGAGTTACTAAATACCGTTTTCCTTCACGAAAGAAGACGAAGTAAATATTCAAGAATTCGAAACCAGAACAGCTGTTAGCATGAATGATATAAAAGATATCTTAGGTGTTGTGAAACAACTCAAATCACATAAGAAAAGCAAGTCTTCCAGTCCAGATGGTATACCAATCAGGTTTCTTTCAGAGTATGCACACACAATAGCGCCTTTCTTAGCAATCATATACAACCGCTCACTTGACGAAAGGTCTGTTCCTAAAGACTGGAAAGCACAGGTCACACCAATATTCAAGAAAGGAAATAGGAGTAACCCATTGAATTACAGACCCATATCACTGACCTCAATTTGCAGTAGGATTTTGGAGCATATACTGTACTTGACATTATGAATCACCTTGATGAAAATGACTTATTGATACATAACCAACACGGATTCAGAAAATATTGTTCTTGTGCAACACAGCTAGCTTTTTATTCCCATGAAGTAATGAATGCTGTCGACAAGGGAGCTCAGATCGAGTGCATAGTCCTAAATTTCCAGAAGGCTTTTGATACCGTTGCTCATAAGTGACTAGTTAATCAAACTGCGTGCAGATGGAGTATCATCTCAGTTGTGTGACTGGATTCGTGATTTCCTCTCAGAGAGGTCAAAGTTCGTAGTGATGGACGGTAAATCATCGAGTAGAGCAGAAGTGATATGTGGCGTTCCACAAGGTTGTGGCACAGGCCCTCTGCTGTTCCTGATTCACATAAATGATCTAGGTGATAATCTGAGCAGCCCCCTTAGATTGTTTGCAGATGATGCTGTAATGTACTGTCTAGTGAAATCATCAGACGATTAATTCCAATTACAAAATGATCTAGAGAGAATTTCTATATGGTGCGGGAAGTGGCAATTGGCATTAAACAAAGAAAAGTGTGAGGTCATCCACATGGGTACTAAAAGAAATCCGATAAATTTTGGGTATACGATAAATCGCACAAATCTAAGGGCTGTCAATTCGACTAAATACCTAGGAATTACAATTATGAGCAACTTAGATAATATTGTGGAAGGCGAAACAAAGACTGAACTTTGTTGGCAGGACACTTAAAAGATGTGACAAACCCACTAAAGAGACAGCATACATTACACTTGTCCGTCCTCTGCTGGAATATTGCTGCACAGTATGCGATTCTTACCAGGTAGGATTGACGGAGGACATCGAAAAAGTGCAAAGAAGGGCAGTTCGTTTCGTGTTATCACGTAATAGGGGTGAGAGTGTCACTGATATGATACACGAGTGGAGGTGGTAGTCACTGAAGCAAAGGCAGTTTTCTTTGTGGCGAGATCTATTTACGAAATTTCAGTCACTACCTTTCTCTTCCGTATGAGAAAATGTTTTGTTGACACCCACCTATGTAGGGAGAAATGATCGTCATAATAAAATAAGAGAAATCAGAGCTCGAACAGAAAGATTTAGGTGTTCCTTTTTCCCACGCGCCATTCGAGAGTGGAATGGTAGAGAAGTAGTATGAAATTGTTCGATGAACTCTCTGCCAGGCACTTAAGTGTGAATTGCAGAGTAACCATGTAGATGTAGCTGTAGATGTACTTCAGGAAAAAGAAGGTAATGGGGAAATCATACGTGACGTAATTGCCTTTGCAAACAGAATGCTGTTAGAACATGAGAAATCTTATGCAGTTACAAAGAAGGGATTATAATCTGCTTACTGAGCATTTGCTAAATTCAGAATCTATTTGTTGGGACATAAAGTAATTGTATATTCAGACCACAAAGCACTAAGCTACCTACAGGAATGTAGACTATATCTTAACAGACTTACCAGATGGGCAATGTATTTGCAACAATTACAAAATTAAATATTTTAAAGTTGGAGACATTGTTGCTGCAGATGCTTTTTCAAAGATGACACTGGTTGGAGGTGATGAAAATTTTGATGAAAATGAGGAAAAAAGTTTAAAATTGGGTATATGAAGGGTATACATTATGGAACACTTATTAGGACAATGTGTAATAAAATTAAAAGGAACCAAAAATGATCCAACTGGAGGTTAGTAAAGAGTTGTTTAGGCAAAAGTGTTATGAAAATTTGGTCAGGTACTATAAAGTAAACAAAGGAACACTTTTCAGGAGAACAGATGTGGATTCTGATGATTGGAAGTTACGTTGGCCAGAAGAAGAACTGGAAAGTTAATTAAGTATATACATGGTGACAATTATTAAACTATATGAAATGAAATCATCATAACTTCTGAACAGTTTTATTAGCACATTCAAACTGCACTGTTGGCAATGGGACACGATGGGAATTAGTATGCACATGCACGGTTTGGTTTTGGACGAAGCACACTTTCATTTGTATGGGTTCGTCAATAAGCAAAAGTGGCGCGTTTGTGGGACTGAGAATCTGCATTTCGTGATCGAGAAGTCTCTTCACACTCGACAGGTGACTGACCGTCTGTTGTGCAGTGTCCAGTTACAGAATAATCGGTGCAATATTTCTCGCTGCCACGGTGACTACCGAATGGTACATGAAGGTTTTGGAAGATGATTTCATCCCCATTATCCAAAGTGACCCTGATTGCGATAAGATGTTAATGCAAGATGGAGCTCAACCCCCCACCAGGAGAGTTTTTGATGTACTGGAGGAGTACTTTTGGGACTGCATACTGGCTCTGGGGTACCCAGAAAACGCTGTTACTGGCCTCTATTGGTTGCCATATTCTTCGGAGCTGAACACATGCACCTCCTTTTTGTGGGGCTATATTAAAGACAAGTTGTACAGCAGTAACCCCAAAACTACTGCTGAGGTGATGAAAACCGCCATTCAGGAGGTCATCAACAGTATCAATGTTCCAACACTTCAGTAGGTCACGAAGAATTTCGCTATTCGTCTGTGTCACATCTGCTGCAATGATGACAGGCATATCGAACATATCATACCCTAAATCCGAGTATTTGTAGTGATGTTCATGTGTTGAATAAAGTGTGTGCACGCTGTAGTTTGTAACTGATTTACGTTTTTTTTTCATATAGTCCAATAATTGTCACCCTGTATGTGAGAGTTATGGACACTATGGTATTCAAAAATATGTACAAAAGCTACAAGAAAATGTTTAAATCTATAATATGACTAAAAAGATTAGTAATGAACTATCTACTTGCGCTAGGTGTCAGAGACTCAAGGTAAGTAACAGAACTTGTCAAGGTGAGATGCAAAAGATAACACCTGAGAAACCTATGGCCTTAGTTGCTGTGGATTTTTTTGGAAGTTTACCAAAAACTAAAAATGCTTATTGTTACATATTTGTCATCGTTGATGTTTTTTCCAAATATATAAAATTTATCCTCTTAGAAAAGCTATAAGTGATTTAGAAGATATAATGAATAGTTTGCAACACGGTTCCACAGGATTTTCATCTTTCAAAATTATGTTTAACACTAAACCAGCCAATCTTGTCTCTGAATCAGTAGATTATCCACCATGTACTGTCATGTCTAGTGAAGAATGTGACGCAGTTGTGAGAAAAGCCATGAAAAAGGAGGGAGGCATACAAAAGAAAAAATGCGATAATGAGGTCAAAATCATTAAGTTTGATACTGGAGACTAATTTCTTGTTAAATCATATGAGAAATTTAAGATGTTAACATCTGAGTTAAAAAAGTTGAGGTCTTCAAGAACATGCATCCTAGTGCCTACTGATTGATTTATCCCAGATCCATAAACCTTCTTGGACTAAGAACTGTTGCCTTATTGAAACTATACAAACAAAAAATTAGAGATAACTAGTGAAAATGATTCTTACTGGAATGTTGTAGAAACAAAATGTTTTCTACCATATGTAAAGAAATACGTAGTTATAGTTTTTCATACAGTTTTGTGCAAATGATTTAGATGTGGTAACTTACTACTTTTGCTTGAGCTGTATTATTTTCTGCAGGCTGTAAATAAGTCATGATTTGTATTTGATCATGTTCTTTCATGGGAAGTAATTAGTTTATTTTGTACAGTGTAATTTGTCAATGTTTGGGGTAATATTTTAGTTCAAGTCTCAATCAATTCCTGAAGATTTATTCAGTTCTTATTAAAAATTTCTTTATGGTATATAATGGATTGGTACTTGTGTCATTCCCATGCTAATTTTTATCATGATATTTGCATCAAAAGAAAAAAGAAACAAACAAGAAAAACCACTCAGAAAACTGAAAAACGACAATTGGAGTATCTCCTTTTGCTGTCTAGAACTATTACTCTCCCAATTAAACTTTGACATTTCCTCTGTACTAGTTTTGGGGATATGTGTGGAAGGCAGCACACCATTTTTCACCACATAACTGCATATACTGTATGTAGTTTACCTGTATTTACTGACAGATAATGGCTTTAGACCACAGCGATAATTGAAACAGCCAATTTCAATCTGATAAACCATGTCTTAAATGCAGTGGACAACCACAGAAATATCTCAGGTTTATTCTTGGACCGTACAAAAGCTTTTGAAGTGATTGATCATTCTATATTCCTGAGGAAGCTTGAATGGTATGGTGTAAAAGGTGTGCCAAATCAGTGGATTGAATCATACTTGGAATATCGCTCTCAGGTAACTGAAATTAAGTACATGGTAGGAAATGAACTCCAGGTACACGTTTCAGAACCATGTGGACTAAGTCATGATTTCTACAGGGCTCCATTTTAGGTCCCTTTCTTTTTTTGGTCTACATTAATGATTTCCCATCACACGTTAGGGATTCTGAACCAGTACTGTTTGCAGATGACAGCAGTATATTGATTGAAGGGAATAAAGAAGAAAATCTTACTGCATCTGCAAAGATATTACAAAAATAGTGTCTGAATGGTTTACCAGAAACAGGCTAATAGTTAATCCCCAAAAACTGTACTCATGAATTTCCACTCTGATCAAAATAAAAATCTGACACAACCTGTAATATGTATAGATAACGAAAATATTAGTGCTGTCAATGAAACTAAATTTCTTGGGATTCATATCCAGGAGAATCTTAAATGGAGCACTCATATCACATCCCTAAATTCAAAACTAGCAAAAATGAACTATGTAGTAAGAATTCTCTGCAACAATACTAGTTTAGAAACAGTTAGGGCTGTATACTTTGCTCGTGTAATTCAATACTGAAGTACAGTATCATTTTCTGGGGAAATGTACACCAGGCCATAACAATTTTCACGAAACAAAAGACTATTATACGAATAATGAAATGAGTGAGCAGCAGAAAACCATGCAAACATTTCTTTAAAGATCTAAACATCCTACCCCTTCCATGCATTTATATACTGGAAGTAGACATGCATGTCAAAAAAAAGCATACTGAGAAAAGAAAACCTTTTTCCTCAAAACAAAAGTGTCCATGATTACAGTACCAGGTCAGACAGTGACATACATGTTATTCATTGTAACACCACATTATGCCAAAAAGGTGTATATCATGCAGGAACAAAACTTTACAACAGATTACCAAGACATATAAAATCTCTTCCTGAACTACAAAGCTTTAAAAAGTCTGTGACAGCATACCTTCTGAAAAACTACTACTGTTCAATCTCACAGTATCTTATGCAAGAAAAAATGTGATTTGTGTCTTTAATTGTAGAAATAAGTTATAAATATACAGTATTTCAGAAATTTGTAATTATTAACTTTATAGACCCAATTTGTCATAAAAATTTAAATAATTTATGTTTGACATTTGAAAATCCAATAGCTAATAAGGTTTTCTGTCCAATATCCTGTGCACAGTATATGTACTGAAAAAGAGATTTATATGGACAAATAAATAAATAAAAATAAAAGATATTGTTATGCTTTATATTATTTATTATATGTTTTGAACTTTCATATTGCGCCATTGAGTCAGTATACTTAATGTACATGAGAAAGAAGAATTTTAGATGTAACAGTGAAAAACAGTAAGTGAACAGTAGTTTACAGCAAATTTCAGCACTGGTGACATTTTTGGCATAATTTATGGCCAATATTTTTCATGTAAGGAACTAAATAATTCAGTTTTTAAGAAAATATGTGAGTTGTCTCATCCTGCAACGTAATTCGAAAGACTTGAAGAGCAATGTCTCATATTCTATTGTACAATATATTTTGTAAAATAAAACTAATGTACGTAAAATGTTTGTTAACAATCAGAGACTAATTGACAAAATATGTGATAAAAATTGATAATTCTACACATGGAATAGATAGATAGCGCTGACTTTGGTAGGCTCACAACATGACGATTGGTGCATTCCCTAGCTGGATGTGCCCTTCCTTAATTTCTGGTGCACTCTATTCTATGCCTTTTTTTACTCTTTTCTATACATTTATATCATCACAAGAACAAAAATTCTTGCAAAATAGTACAAAGAATAATTTTTGTTACAGCATATTTTTGTATGCTGAAGATTCAATGTTCTATATGAAAGGTAAATTTAGAAGCACGATTTTGTAAAATGTTGTTACAAAGACATTTCATTGGTGTTATGAGAAAAAGGATTAAGTTCCTAACCAACTACATTAATTTTGCTGTGTGAACTAAAGCATTTTGCTAAATTTTCTTTAAGAAAAACATTGAAATAACTCTAAATGGATTAAGATGTTTTCTTTGATCACAGGGCATTACCAATCAATGATATTTCACCTATTGAAGATAGATTTTTAAATATTGGTAACAGACATTGTAATGAAACGCAAGTTCTACTCTCATGCTAATACGATAAAATCACTGTTCAGTGTACCATCCTTTTGCTTACCTATATACGATATAGATATTTGGTAATAACTTGAGAGCTACACGATATGTGAAAGGTCAGACTTTGAAACTATTTTTGAAAATTTGTGAGAAAAGAACTCAATAAAGCGAAATTTTATTCTTGACTTCATGTGAATGAAGTGGTTATGCTAAGGGGGTCCAAATGCTGTATATCATCTAATCAAGATTCGTTTAATATTGACTTGTTATATCACACAACTTGTTGGCACAACCAGTTCAAAATTTTTCTAGCATTTAATGCTTTCAAAATTTTTGAGAGACTATTTTAATAAAACTGATTATTGTAAGATAAATGTATTTAAATGTCTTGGATCATATGAAGTAAACTATACTGCACCGAAGACATAAAAACCAAAAATCCACTACTACATACCTATAAAAAAGTTTTTAAATGTCAACACTTATGAATACTTAACGTATTACAATGATAATTATGGACTTCCAAAAAAATAGAAAGTAGATTGTATTTTATTTCTGAAACTGTGTTCCAAAGATGATTTTGCAGAAATAGATCGATGTATTATAGTAATTTCCATCCTACATGTTGTTAGAGGTAAATTTTTGTTCTTTTGTGCAGATGTTTGTACGAGGTTAATGCACGAGGATGGAAAACAAGTTATGTGTGTTTTATTGATTTTTATTGTGAATTGAAATGACTGAAAATATTGGTGTAATTCTGTAGAAAGTCCACCAGAATTCGTATTATTATTGAAACATTAACCTGTTAATACCCTAGATAATTATAGAAAAATAAACAACACAAAGGAAATTCATGAGCCATCAATAAACAACAAAGAAGAGCAACAAAAAAGAAAAGTATTTTCATTATTAACACTACTGGCTATTTAAATTCGACTGTCCCAGCCACTCTCTGCAGTGTGTCGCTATCTCAGCATGGCAAGTGTGATAATGTGATCGGTCGCCTCAGTTACTAACTTACTGCAAACATTAATGAACCAACTTTGGACAAGAAAAGGGTGGGAACGGTCAGAGTATGCATGCAGTAATCATTTGAACTCTGCAACTGTTCTATCCACCAGATCGTCTATGAACCACCCTGCATCCTCCAAACCAATCAAATCTGTGGGTGACTCGTAGACAGTTGTTTTAAGGGTTTATGTTATGCCAACATTGCATCTACGGTCAATCTCAAACCCAATGAGTTCATAGTGGATCTCTTGAAACAGGAATGCTAAATCATTAAGTGTAAGCTTGTCTTCCACTGAAGTGATGCCATTGGTTTTCTTGAATGATCCGTCCAAATACATAAATCTTTTGCATGGGAGGGTTAGCAAGTCTTGGAGCTAGATGACAATCCTAAGTTCACCATTCCTGTTAACTGTGGTTGAAGCACAAAGTTTATGCAGGAAGTATTCCTGACATAATTCGCGCATCATATTCCGCAGGATGCAAATGCGAGGTTTCAAGCCAACTGATTTAAGAAAACCTTAGGTCACACATGTTATCACTTTGTGGTTTGGCAGTGAAGTGGTGTGCTGTGGATTGCGTGCACTGCTTTTATACTGTATGCCCATCCAGCCTTAGATCTAATCATACAATGATTTCCTCACTATGAAAGTCAATAAGTTGATACACACTTCCAAACAGTCCAATGCCTGAATTGTCAGTTGGAGGTAGATTGCATTGGTGGGAGTCCCAACAATCTTATACCCTGTTTCAACTGTGGGGAAGAATCCATAAATCAGACTGTCATTCAGTTAGGAGTCCATTGCAATGTTACACTTGATACAGATTGTTGTGGCAGGCAGTATATCAATAGTGTAGTGTGACTTGTAAGATTTACTAGGTTCCCTCTTCAAAACCTGCCTTTTGTGTAACCTAGTAGGCGTCCTATTGAAGCTTTCTGGATAAAGTCAATCGTTGCATTCACAGTCCTTATTTCAGATTTAAGTGTACTGATGGTTGCACGTAGCTCACATTTTGAGACTTCATTTAAATAGCTGATATCATAACCTCCTGGAAATGGAAAAAAGAACACATTGACACCGGTGTGTCAGACCCACCATACTTGCTCCGGACACTGCGAGAGGGCTGTACAAGCAATGATCACACGCACGGCACAGCGGACACACCAGGAACCGCGGTGTTGGCCGTGGAATGGCGCTAGCTGCGCAGCATTTGTGCACCGCCGCCGTCAGTGTCAGCCAGTTTGCCGTGGCATACGGAGCTCCATCGCAGTCTTTAACACTGGTAGCATGCCGCGACAGCATGGACGTGAACCGTATGTGCAGTTGACGGACTTTGTGAGCGAGGGCGTATAGTGGGCATGCGGGAGGCCGGGTGGACGTACCGCCGAATTGCTCAACACGTGGGGCGTGAGGTCTCCACAGTACATCGATGTTGTCGCCAGTGGTCGGCGGAAGGTGCACGTGCCCGTCGACCTGGGACCGGACCGCAGCGACGCACGGATGCACGCCAAGACCGTAGGATCCTACGCAGTGCCGTAGGGGACCGCACCGCCACTTCCCAGCAAATTAAGGACACTGTTACTCCTGGGGTATCGGCGAGGACCATTCGCAACCGTCTCCATGAAGCTGGGCTACGGTCGCGCACACCGTTAGGCCGTCTTCCGCTCACGCCCCAACATCGTGCAGCCCGCCTCCAGTGGTGTCGCGACAGGCGTGAATGGAGGGACGAATGGAGACGTGTCGTCTTCAGCGATGAGAGTCGCTTCTGCCTTGGTGCCAATGATGGTCGTATGCGTGTTTGGCGCCGTGCAGGTGAGCGTCACAATCAGGACTGCATACGACCGAGGCACACAGGGCCAACACCCGGCATCATGGTGTGGGGAGCGATCTCCTACACTGGCCGTACACCACTGGTGATCGTCGAGGGGACACTGAATAGTGCATGGTACATCCAAACCGTCATCGAACCCATCGTTCTACCATTCCTAGACCGGCAAGGGAACCTGCTGTTCCAACAGGACAATGCACGTCCGCATGTATCCCGTGCCACCCAACGTGCTCTAGAAGGTGTAAGTCAACTACCCTGGCCAGCAAGATCTCCGGATCTGTCCCCCATTGAGCATGTTTGGGACTGGATGAAGCGTCGTCTCACGCGGTCTGCACGTCCAGCACGAACGCTGGTCCAACTGAGGCGCCAGGTGGAAATGGCATGGCAAGCCGTTCCACAGGACTACATCCAGCATCTCTACGATCGTCTCCATGGGAGAATAGCAGCCTGCATTGCTGCGAAAGGTGGATATACACTGTACTAGTGCCGACATTGTGCATGCTCTGTTGCCTGTGTCTATGTGCCTGTGGTTCTGTCAGTGTGATCATGTGATGTATCTGACCCCAGGAATGTGTCAATAAAGTTTCCCCTTCCTGGGACAATGAATTCACGGTGTTCTTATTTCAATTTCCAGGAGTGTATGAACCAGGTTCCATTTCCACAACCTTTTTCACCTTTAATGTAAATGCAGTTTGTTCTTAGCTTCAGTGTTATTTGAAATGCTTTTGTACTTCTCTCAATACTCCATTCACCAATACTCAAATCAATTGGAGGGAAGAAATATTCACATAATACCGATGATTGTTCTTTGAAAGTCAATGTGTATGACACTGCATCTGAATCTAGCTGATAAAGAAATGTCTAAAGCTCTCGTTATATATTATGCTTCTTTGTAAACGTCAACATGATCCATAGATGCCCGCAGATGTGTGTATTATAGTTCTGATAGCATGGAAAATTGTAGAACACACCTCCTCTGCGAGTGAAGTATCGTTGTAACTTCTGGCGGTTGCAGGTCTCCACATGAGTTGAAATAATAAATGGTATTTGCATTTTTCGTAATATATAAAACCCATTGGGCGCCAGGACCTTCAGCAACATAATTCACAATACCACATTCACCAGTTTTCCACATAGTCTTAAGTAATGTATCCTCCATAAACAACAATGGAATCTTGGAATGTTGAATTTTTTTCTAACAAAATTAGATCAGCATTTATAAGTGCCCGACCTGGTAAGACAGCTAAATTTTTTTTTAATTTATGGATAAATTAAGTTCTTTCCTGTATGGTTTCAAGTATAGTCCTTTTCCGATGGCTGCAGCTTCCATCATACAGTTATGTCATCTTGCTTCTGGTAACTGTGCTTGGGAGGTTTGCATGTTCTTGGCTGTTAGAGCAATGGTTTCATCACCACCAGCGAGAGACCCCATCGCCAAGAGAGCAGAGCTACATACACCACTGTCAGGATACAGTCCATCAAAAACTTTTGCTTCCCGTTCTTCTTCTTCTTCTTTAGTGCACAACGTGCAGGGTTCATAACTTGCTTGAAATTCATCATCCCTAAAACCAACTTCATTTTTCCACACATGGTTTTATCAACTGCACATGCAGCAATGCATTTACCTATACCAATACCTTTCTTCTGTATATCGCCTTAGGCTTATCAGCTAAAATGTGGTTTGCAATGTGACGACTTGGGAGATCATTATTTGCAGCATATGCAGTGTCATGTTCCACACACGCTTCTTCGAGCAGATTACCCTTACCACCACGAGCCGCGCGTTTTTGAAGTTTTGTTCCCAGTCCACAGTAGTTTTATCCCAGAATGTGTAATTCCACTAGTAATTTGTCTAGAATACCACCAACTCCTCTAATGTGTCTCCTAGCACGCATGTTATGCTATTGTGGTGCTTGTGGACTGCGCATACCAATATAAAGCAAATCGTTAGCATGAATTCAACTGCTTTCCGCTGCAGGAAAACCAAGCCATTTGAGGAGCACTCTACGAGGTGCGGCTAGAAAAAACCCGGACTGATGCTGGAAAAAACATTTATTTACAATTATTTAGAATTTCATGTTATCTCCTTCAATGTACTCTCCTCCTCGGTCTCTACACCGCTCCATACGAATTTTCCACTGTTCATAGCAATGCTGCAGATCATTTTTGGTAAGTCCATACATTACTTCCGTCGCTTTTTCTTTTACTGCTTCAACAGTCTCAAATCTAGTTCCTTTCAAAGCTGACTTGACTTTAGGGAAAAGAAAAAAGTCACAGGGGGCCAAATCAGGTGAGTAGGGTGGATGATCTAAGATGGGAATGTTGTGTTTTGCCAAAAACGTCTTCACTGACAACGCACTGTGAGCTGGGGCATTGTCTTGATGAAGGATCCATGACTTTTTTCTCCACAAATCGTTCCGTTTTCTCCGTACTCGCTCACGTAGGGTAGCCAGGACGCTAATGTAGTAATGCTGATTCACTGTTTGTCCCTCTGGTACCCAATCAATGTGCACAATCCCTTTGACGTCAAAAAAAAACAATCATCATTGCCTTGAATTTCGATTTTGACATTCGTGCTTTTTTTTGTCGTGGAGAACCAGCAGTTTTCCAATGCATCGATTGGCGTTTAGTTTCGGGATCATAAGTAAAAAACCACGATTCATCGCAAGTAATAACATTTTGTAAGAAGGTGGGATCACTTTCAATGTTCTCCAGGATGTCAGAACAAATCATTCTTCGGCGTTCCTTCTGTTCAATTGTGAGACACTTTGGAACCATTTTTGAACACACTTTGTTCATGTTGAAACTTTCATGAAGAACCTGCCTAACACTTTCCTTGTCAACTCCTGTTAACTCAGACACTGCTCTGATTGTTAAACGGCGATCTTGTCGAACAAGTTTACCGATTTTTTCAATGTTTGCATCAATTTTTGCTGACAATGGTCTGCCAGTGCGAGTGTCATCACTGGTGTCTTCGCGGCCATCTTTAAATCGTTTAAACCACTCAAACACTTGTGTTCGCGATAAACAATCATCGCCGTACACTTGTTGTAACATTACAAACGTTTCACTTGCAGATATTCCTAGTTTGAAACAAAATTTGATGTTAACACGCTGTTCTTTCTGTACACTCAACATTTTCCGACGCACAGACAAAACGTCAACTACTTAAAACAGACGCCACGGGCAGACTGAGTGCAGGAGGCAGATGAAACTCGAGCAGTAGGCGGAGCGAGAGTCACGTGACAGGCCACGCGACCTTCAGCCTTATTGCATTCGTTTTATTGTTTCACCAGTACTAGTCCGGTTTTTTTCTAGCCACACCTCGTATTGTGTCATTGACTTATGACTGTCTCCAAGAGAAACACATCCAGTTCTGAGCTTCTCTGCAACTTTTCAGTGTAAAAGTAACCTCCAATTTCTTCATCTTTACTATCCTACAAGATGTAACTTCTAGGGTTCATTCTCCACACCTCGGAAACTGTAAATATTTCTGTTGACCAGTTTGGCAGGTATGATTTCTCAAATGCTGTCTTATATTTTGAGATATCTACCAATCACCTACATTAAATTTCTGTTTACATCGATCCAGCTCTTTAATGCGTTTGTACACCGTATCCATGAGTATATTATCATGAAAATCGATTGGTCTCATTTTTATTGTGCTTTGTTTTGTTCGATTAGACTGTGCAGCTGTTTCTGGAAAGATACCTGCCCATATTTATGAGCTGCAAAGATTAAACCGCATCCACATTTGATCTTTTATTATACTGTTCAGACGTTCCACGATACTCGCCTTCAGGTGGGTGAATGTTGAGTACTGATGTATTCCGCATCATGGTTTTGAAATATGTATTGTAAAACTCTCCACTGTGATCGGTTTGGAGATTTCTGGGCATAGATTTTGTCCCTCTGGAACAAACAGTCAGACACATCTGCAACATTTCTCCCTGTTTTGGTTTAACAGGTAATGCCTAGGCAGATTTGCAGTATGTATTGTTGTTGTTGTTGTCTTCAGTCCTGAGATTGGTTTGATGCAGCTCTCCATGCTACTCTATCCTGTGCAAGCTTCTTCATCTCCCAGTACCTACTGCAGCCTGCATCCTTCTGAATCTGCTTAGTGTATTGATCTCTTGGTGTCCCTCTACGATTTTTACCCTCCACGCTGCCCTCCAATACTAAATTGGTGATCCCTTGATGCCTCAGAACATGTCCTACCAACCGATCCCTTCTTCTAGTCAAATTGTCCCTCAAACTCCTCTTCTCTCCAATCCTCTTCAGTACCTCCTCATTAGTTATGTGATCTACCCACCTAACTTTCAGCATTCTTCTGTAGCACCACATTTCGAAAGCTTCTACTCTCTTCTTGTCCAAACTATTAATCGTCCATGTTTCACATCCATACATGCCTACACTCCATACAAATACTTTCAGAAACGACTTCCTGACACTTAAATCAATACTCGATGTTAACAAATTTCTCTTCTTTGGAAACGCTTTCCTTGCCATTGCCAGTCTACATTTTATATGCTCTCTGCTTCGACCATCAAGAGTATTTTGCTCCCCAAATAGCAAAACTCCTTTACTACTTTAAGTGTTTCATTTCCTAATCTAATTCCCTCAGCATCACCTGACTTAATTCGACTACATTCCATTATCCTCGTTTTGCTTCTGTTGATGTTCATCTTATATCCTCCCTTCAAGACACTTTCCATTCCGTTCAACTGCTCTTCCAAGGCCTTTGCTGTCTCTGACAGAATTACAATGTCATTGGCAAACCTCAAAGTTTTTATTTCTTCTCCATGGATTTTAATACCTACTCCGAATTTTTCCTTTGTTTCCTTCACTGCTTGCTCAATATAAAGATCGAATAACATCGGGGAAAGGCTACAACCCTGTCTCACTCCCTTCCCAACCACTGCTTCCCTTTCATGCCCCTCGACTCTTATAACTGCCATCTGGTTTCTGTACAAATTGTAAATAGCCTTTCGCTCCCTGTATTTTACCCCTGCCACCTTCAGAATTTGAAAGAGAGTATTCCAGTCAACATTGTCAAAAGCTTTCACTAAGTCTACAAATGCTAGAAACGTAGGTTTGCCTTTCCTTAATCTAGCTTCTAAGATAAGTCGTAGGGTCAGTATTGCCTCACGTGTTCCAATATTTCTACAGAATCCAAACTGATCTTTCCCGAGGTCGGAATCTACTAGTTTTTCCATTCGCCTGTAATGAATTCGCGTTAGTATTTTGCAGCTGTGGCTTATTAAACTGATTGTTCGGTAATTTTCGCATCTGTCAACACCTGCTTTCTTTGGGATTGGAATTATGTATTCTTCTTGAAGTCTGAGGGTATTTCACCTGTCTCATACATCTCCTTCACCAGATGGTAGAGTTTTGTCAGGACTGGCTCTCCCAAGGCTGTCAGTAGTTCTAATGGAATGTTGTCTACTCCCGGGGCCTTGTTTCGACTCAGGTCTTTCAGTGCTCTGTCGAACTCTTCACGCATAATTATTAAAATATATGTGAGTACATGATTCTCATGTGAATATTCCCTCATATCTACAAGATCAGCCTGCCATGAGTCATCCAAACCTTCAATCATAACATGCCTTCGAGGGTATGTTTTGCGTGGTGGTTTGTGCAGTTCTCGAAATATTCTCTCCATACCTATTCAATGATATCTCTCTCTAAGCTCTGAACCAACCTCATACAAATGAGCTGCATTATCAGCAGCATCTGACACCGTGATCAGGTGTAGTCGATCTATTAGATCTTTGGGGTCGTTATAATACACTCCTGGAAATGGAAAAAAGAACACATTGACACCGGTGTGTCAGACCCACCATACTTGCTCCGGACACTGCGAGAGGGCTGTACAAGCAATGATCACACGCACGGCACAGCGGACACACCAGGAACCGCGGTGTTGGCCGTCTAATGGCGCTAGCTGCGCAGCATTTGTGCACCGCCGCCGTCAGTGTCAGCCAGTTTGCCGTTGCGAGGGCGTATAGTGGGCATGCGGGAGGCCGGGTGGACGTACCGCCGAATTGCTCAACACGTGGGGCGTGAGGTCTCCACAGTACATCGATGTTGTCGCCAGTGGTCGGCGGAAGGTGCACATGCCCGTCGACCTGGGACCGGACCGCAGCGACGCACGGATGCACGCCAAGACCGTAGGATCCTACGCAGTGCCGTAGGGGACCGCACCGCCACTTCCCAGCAAATTAGGGACCCTGTTGCTCCTGGGGTATCGGCGAGGACCATTCGCAACCGTCTCCATGAAGTTGGGCTACGGTCCCGCACACCGTTAGGCCGTCTTCCGCTCACGCCCCAACATCGTGCAGCCCGCCTCCAGTGGTGTCGCGACAGGCGTGAATGGAGGGACGAATGGAGACGTGTCGTCTGCAGCGATGAGAGTCGCTTCTGCCTTGGTGCCAATGATGGTCGTATGCGTGTTTGGCGCCGTGCAGGTGAGCGCCACAATCAGGACTGCATACGACCGAGGCACACAGGGCCAACACCCGGCATCATGGTGTGGGGAGCGATCTCCTACACTGGCCGTACACCACTGGTGATCGTCGAGGGGACACTGAATAGTGCACGGTACATCCAAACCGTCATCGAACCCATCGTTCTACCATTCCTAGACCGGCAAGGGAACTTGCTGTTCCAACAGGACAATGCACGTCCGCATGTATCCCGTGCCACCCAACGTGCTCTAGAAGGTGTAAGTCAACTACCCTGGCCAGCAAGATCTCCGGATCTGTCCCCCATTGAGCATGTTTGGGACTGGATGAAGCGTCGTCTCACGCGGTCTGCACGTCCAGCACGAACGCTGGTCCAACTGAGGCGCCAGGTGGAAATGGCATGGCAAGCCGTTCCACAGGACTACATCCAGCATCTCTACGATCGTCTCCATGGGAGAATAGCAGCCTGCATTGCTGCGAAAGGTGGATATACACTGTACTAGTGCCGACATTGTGCATGCTCTGTTGCCTGTGTCTATGTGCCTGTGGTTCTGTCAGTGTGATCATGTGATGTATCTGACCCCAGGAATGTGTCAATAAAGTTTCCCCTTCCTGGGACAATGAGTTCACGGTGTTCTTATTTCAATTTCCAGGAGTGTATTTACTCTGCAGGATTCGACTGTTCACCATTGTAATGCTCAATGTCAATACTATCACCACTGCTGCTGTTGTATATTTCACCAACGATTATTGGTTTTATAATGGTTTTATATATCTTGTTGCTCTGGCTTTTTGACGATCTTATGTACATCAGTCAAATGCAATATTTCATGGTACATTTCCCTATCATTAACTGAATAATTTATGGATTTTTTGTGGGTCTTAGGAAAACAAGACTCAATAAGCCAGGTGTTCTCTCAAACTCCCTATCAAAAATCTGTATTGTGCCATCAGTCACGTTTATAGCCTGCAAGCCTAGCATGTACGGTCTTCCTCCGCTGACATGGGGTGTTCCATCTATCTGGCCAGGGGCGTGATGGTTAATGGTATTTGTCAATGGCAACACTGTCGTTATCGTGTCGTTTTGCTTTTGCTGAAAGCTGCCTGAGAGATTCATAACAGGCTTAGCGTTAGTTGTCGATCTATATTCCCTAACCTTAGCAATGGTAATTTCTGTTGAATGGCTTTCTGTGCCTGAATGACTTTCTGCTTCGTTGGCATCTTAGTCTAAACTAATCAGACTCTTATGCAGCGTGAGGCTTTATATATCCCTCTTCTTCCTCTTATTATGTGGCTGCTCCCCCTCCTCAAGAGCTAGGTCTGTACATCTATTTACCCCTCAATAGCTTCAACCTTTTCATTAAGTCGTTTATTTTCTCGCCAATTTCATCAACTAAATCATTTAATGTTTTGATCATTCGCAGAAGAGACTGGTAATACATCTCTAGCTTCCTGCAGATACCTCCAACTTTGTGCATGATAGTCTGAATTTTTGCATCCATGTACAAGCAATGTTCTGTCTGTGTACACCCATACTCTTGGGTTGAGAGGTAGATATGCATTCGAATTTGTCCATGGTGCAACGTATACTGATGTACTCACCTCTATTTCTGAGAAACTCTTGGCAGTTTTGCATGTACCTACTATCATTCAGTTTTCTTTTTTTTATCAATAACAAGAAACCCATACTGTGAATGATTCCAGCAATCAGCACATATCTTTATAAAATCATTGATCGACATATCAGTTCCTACATGTGCATGGTAAATGTGTTTTAAATTCATACTGTCTTGTTTGAAGGATGTAATGAAGTTTGCATTATCCCTAACCAACCGTTTTGGGATTCTGGAATATGTTTGGCTTAGATAAAATACATCAGCACCCATATGAGGACCAGAAGAGAAATATTTTCAAATTTGGTACTGGTTTTCCACAGAAACATCCTCAAATATGAACACAGTGTTTGGTTTTACTTCTCCAGGTGGGGGGATATCACTGCTTTCACTGCATGTCGTGTATGTAACGTCTTTTACACCCTGCCATATCTCCTGTAACAACTTGTATTTGGGTTGGAACAGTGTTTTTGAAAATTTGGGTTGAAACAGTGTTTCTGAAAATACACAAACATGTTCAAATTGGACCCCATCTACACATGTTAGCAGCATCGTGAGAACATTAGTCTTGCCAGAATTGGATGGACCTACAATAATTGCTCATATATTATCAGGAAGGAGTATTTCATTCTTCTTCTTCTTTAGGTCTTCTTTTACGCCTTCACAGGACCAGTTACTTACAACAAAGTCCTTGTAATCAGGATGTTTCACCAACCCTGCCATGATACTAAGTATGTCTGCTACCAACAAGTATTGGGCACATATATAGAAAGGCAAACACACACTTGTAAGGAAGTAATAATATGTAGCTCACTTGGTTAAATGATGGCTAAATTGTGGCTACACAGAAAATTCAACTGTGTATATGTACCTATGGAAAGTAACATCATTATTCAGTTTGACAATGATTGGTGAGGAGGAGTTTGAGGCAATTGTCTGCTGCATTATTATGGGCACAGCATTGAATATAATGATATTAATAAGTGTAATACTTGGACTATAATGAGAGAGGTATTAAAATGAAACACAAATTCAGTTTGAGATTATATATACCCATTATTTATTAAAATATTGTACATTGGGTGCAGTATTTCAAATATTTCCCAAATAATTGTTATGATTTGCAATAAATTCTGCACATATCTCCTTCAAACTAATGGACACCTCACAATACTCAGGTTTTTCACATATACATTTAACCTATTTCTCTTTCGCCTCTGCATTGATGCTGAAACAAAAAAGGCATCAACATGTACACTATGTGCACATAGAAAGTTTACAACATCATTGTTTCTGGATTCTATGCTTGGCAACCACCAACTCAGTCTCTCCAATGTGAGGAGTAGCACAGTATCCACATTGTATAAGTTCATAATTGTGGTGTGCTGTAAATAAACACACATCACCCGATTTCACACATGGTGCAGAGTCATCAAACATTGTTGTAATAGATAATGTCACACCAGTAAGGCGAATGTCTACTGGGTTATGACTTGGATAACATTCTGTGGTCATCTGCTGATTGATGTAGACGACATATTTCATCGCAGTTGAACTTAGAAACAGGCACTTTAACACCCATCGATGTATTTTCAATATCTATCCTCACATGCAAGTCCCAGTCATAATGTGCTTCTATATCCACGTTTACACACTTCGTTCCACTAGTAGTTAAATTGTATGTAGAACTGAAAAGCATGAACACACTTGGTACCTTCTTGTTCACAGCATCTCCATTCTATCCCTGCACTGCCACTGGGATCTTCTGCTGGGACGGGTCATACATCAGTGACCAGTAATCTTCCATCTTGTTGTTTAGGACCACCAGCAGCACTCGAAGCAATGGGAACAGACAAGGCATCCTCATCACACAAATCCATGAGTGGAACAGACAATAACAGCTCCTTGTGCTGCTCCTCAGCAACTTATTCGCAGCATCTGCACTCTGCCCCTTCACTATGACACTGATGTTCTCATGGGATTGGTTGTATGTTGGTGACCAAGACAGACTTCCATCTTGCTGTTTAGAGCCACCAATAGCACTCGAGGTATCGCTAACGAGACGGACATCCTCATCACTCAAATCGATGAGTGGTACACACAGCTGCTTGTCCTGCTCCAGCATGTGGGCAATGTGCACTACACGATGCCATGTGATCGCTACATGTTTGGACACGCTGGAGGTTTCTGCTGCAGCAAGTCCAGATGTCGCTGCAGGTCTTGACAAGGTGGTGAATGAGGTTGCTGTGCGCCCAGATGCAGAGGAAGTAAGATGTTGGTGGTCACCACAGCAGGTCTCGACAGTCGAAGGTTACTACTGAACAAGAAGGAGGAAGTGTCACATACAGACAAAGCCAAAAAACAGCTAATGACAATGCTAACTACAGACAAAGATGTAATATGCATACTTAGATCTCCACTTCTTCCTGTTTGAAGAGCTCTGCTGGGTCTCAACTGCCCCTGCTGACACTTCATGTTGCTTCTGTTGCTGGTGGCTCACTGAGAGACACTGAGGCCGCAGAGCTGCTGAGTCTGCCTTAAATCTTGTCCGACGATTTCGCCAGAAACTGCTATCCTTTTGGCTTAAGCCAGTCATGTGACTGGATTCAGTGTTCCTATTCGTTCCTGCCATTTTTTCTGGACTGTCATCTTGAATTCTGGAGGGGGGGCTGGAAATGTTCTGAGGGGGCCCCATTTTCAGCTGGGAGAAACTCATAACATCATCAGGGGCTGGAGGTTATTAATTGATCAATTAATTAATTAGCATAATTAACAATGCTATGAAAAGGAAACTTGCTGCTAGCCATATAGCAGAGATGCTGAGTTACAGATAGGCACAACAAAAAGACTGTCACAAATAATGCTTTCGGCCATTAAGGCCTTCATCAACAATAGATGTAGACACACACACAAGTGCAATCTAAGGCAACTGAAACCACACTGTGAGCATCAGCAGCAGTGCATGATGAGAGTAGCGACTGAGTGGGGGGTAAGAAGGAGGCTGGGGTGGGGAGGGGGAGGGATAGTATGGTGGGGGTGGTGGACAAAGAAGTGCTGTAGGTTAGACGGCAGGCAGCGGAGAAAAGGGGGGGGGGGAAATAGCGGTAAAGGAGAGAAGTAAAAAGACTGAATGTGATGGTGTAATGATGGCTGTGTAGTGCTGGAATGGGAACAGGGAAGGGGCTGGATGAGTGAGGACAGTGACTAACGAAGGTTGAGGCCAGGAGGGTTATGGGACTGTAGGATGTATTGCAGGGAAAGTTCCCACCTGCACACTGCAGAAATGCTGGTGTTGGTGGTAAGGATCCAGATGGCACAGTCATTGAAATGAAGGACGTCATGTTTGGCGGCATGTTTTGCAGCATGGTGGTCCACTTCTTTCTTGGCCACAGTTTGTCGGTGGCCATTCATGCGGACAGACAGCTTGCTGGTTGTTTGGCCCACAAAGAATGCAGAGCAGTGGTTGCAGCTTAGCTTCTAGATCACATGACTGATTTCACAAGTAGCCCTGCCTTTGATGGGATGGGTGATGTTCGTGACCAGACTGGAGTAGATGGTGGTGGGGGGATGTATGGGGCAGGTCTGGCATCTGGCATCTAGATCTATTGCAGGTGTGTGAGCTATGAGGTAAGGGGTTGTGTAAGGATGGACGAATATATTGTGTAGGTTCGGTGGACAGTGGAATACGACTGTGGGAGGGGTGGGAAGGCTGGTGGGCAGAACATTTCTCATTTCAGGGCATAACAAAAGGTAGTCGAAACCCTGGGTGGTACTGAGTTACAATGGGAACGCTTCTCTGCGGCCAGACGGTGGGACTTTGGGATGTGGTCGGAAACTGGAAAGATTGGGCACGGGAGATTTGTTTTTGTACAAGGCTGGGAGGATAATTACGGTCTGTGAAGGGTTCGAGAGGGACCACTCGTCACTGCAGATGCGACGACCATGGGCGACTAGGCTGTATGTAAGGGTCATCTTGGTATGGAACAAGTGGCAGCTGTCAAAGTGGTATTGCTGGTGGTTAGTACGTTCGATATGGGCAGAGTTAATGATGTTGCCATCTTTTAGGTGGAGGTCAGCATCTTGGAAGGTGGCTTGTTGGGTTGAATAGGACCAGGTGAAGCAATGGGGGAGAAGTTGTTGAGGTTCTGGAGGAATGGGAATAGGGTGTCCTGTCCCTCAATCCAGATCTCAAAGATGTCATCAATGAATCTGAACCAGGTGAGGGGTTTAGGAGTCTGGGTTTTTAGGAAAGATTCCTCTAAGTGGCCCATGAATAGGTTTGCATGTGGTTGCACATACCCGTACTATGGATTTGTTTGTAGGCAATGCCTTCACAGAAGAAGTAATTGTGAGTGAGGATATAGTTAACGACTAGGAAGGAGGTTGTAGGTTCTGTTGGGCGTTGGGAAAGCTAGTGTTCCATAGCGGTAAGGTCATGGGCGTTAGGAATGTTAGTGTAAAGAGAAGTGGCATCAATAGTGCTGAGCAGGGCACCATGTCATAAAGGGACAAGAACTATGGATAGTTGGAGGAAATGATTGGTATCTCTTATATAGAATGGTAAGTTCTGGGTAATAGGTTGAAGTTGTTGGTCTACGAAAGCAGAGATCTTTTCAATGGGGACACAGTAACCAGCCACAATGGGGCGTCCTGAGCAGTTAGGTTTTTGGATTTTAGAAAGTGTGTAGAAGGTAGGTGTGTGTCGAGTGGTAGGGGTGAGCAGAGAGATGGGCTCTGGCGAGAGGTTGGGCCTAAGGATTTGAGGAGTGACTGGAGATCCTGCTGGATTACTGGAATGGGGTCATGTGGCAAGGTTTGTAGATGTAAGTACCTGAAAGCTGGTGGAGTCCTTCTGCCAGGCAATCCTTGCGATTCAAAACAACAGTGGTGGAACCTTTGTCCTCAGGTACACTACTGGCCATTAAAATTGCTACACAAAGAAGACATGCAGATGATGAACGGGTATTCATTGGACAAATATATTATACTAGAACTGACATGTGATTATATTTTCACACAATTTGGGTGCATAGATCCTGAGAAATCAGTACCCAAAACAACCACCTCTGGCCGTAATAACGGCCTTGATACGCCTGGGCATTCAGTCAAACAGAGCTTGGATGGCGTGTACAGGTACAGCTGCCCATGCAGCTTCAACACGATACCACAGTTCATCAAGAGTAATGACTGGTGTATTGTGACGAGCCATTTGCTCGCCCACCATTGACCAGACGTTTTCAATTGGTGAGAGATCTGGGGAATGTGCTGGTCAGGGCAGCAGTCGAACATTTTCTCTATCCAGAAAGGCCAGTACAGGACCTGCAACGTGCGGTCGTGCATTATCCTGCTGAAATGCAGGGTTTCGCATGGATCGATTGAAGTGTAGAGCCACGGGTTGTAAAACATCTGAAATGTAGCGTCCACTGTTCAAAGTGCCGTCAATGCGAGCAAGAGGTGACCGAGACGTGTAACCAATGGCACCCCATACCATCACGCCGGGTGATACGCCAGTATGGCGATGACGAATACATGCTTCCAATGTGCGTTCACCGCGATGTCGCCAAACACGGATGCGACCATCATGATGCTGTAAACAGAATCTGGATTCATCCGAAAAAATGACGTTTTGCCACTCGTGCACCCAGGTTCGTCGTTGAGTACACCATCGCAGGCGCTCCTGTCTGTGACGCAGCGTCAAGAGTAACCGCAGCCATGGTCTCCCAGCTGATAGTCCATGCTGCTGCAAACGTCGTCGAATTGTTCGTGCAGATGGTTGTTGTCTTGAAAACGTCCCCGTCTGCTGACTCAGGGATCGAGGCATGGCTGCACGATCCGTAACAGCCATGCGGATAAGATGCCTGTCATTTCGACTGCCAGTGATACGAGACCGTTGGGATCCAGCACGGCGTTCCGTATTACCCTCCTGAACACACCGATTCCATATTCTGCTAACAGTCATTGGATCTCGACCAACGCGAGCAACAAAGTCGCGATAAGATAAACCGCAATCGCGATAGGCTACAGTCCGACCTTTATCAAAGTCGGAAACGTGATGGTACGCATTTCTCCTCCTTACACGAGGCATCACAACAACGTTTTACCAGGCAACGCCGGTCAACTGCTGTTTGTGTATGAGAAATCGGTTGGAAACATTCCTCATGTCAGAACGTTGTACGTGTCGCCAGCGGCACCAACCTTGTGTGAATGCTCTGAAAAGCTACTCATTTGCATATCATAGCATCTTCTTCCTGTCGGTTAAATTTCGCGTCTGCAGCACGTCATCTTCGTGGTGTAGCAATTTTAATGGCCAGAAGTGTAGAATCATACCTACAGACAAAGGCTCCACTGCCATTGTTTTGAACTGCAAGGATTACCTGGCAGAGGGACTCAACCAGCTTTCAGGTACTTCCACCTACAAATCTTGCCACATTGACCCCATTCCAGAAATCCAGCAGGATCTCCAGTTGCTAGAAAGAGGACATTTATGATCACTGCGAATGTGTTTTCCTTTTGTAATAGATGCTTGATTATAGCAGTTGCCTTGACTTCAGATGCAAATGATCTCCGCTGGGGCGGGCAGACTGCAGCAGGTGGAAGTGCAGTCGTGGGGCGAGATGATTGCCCCACACATACCTCATACTACATCAGCTCTGTGGAAGAGTCAGATGGAGCATCAGGTAAAATCACATCGACATGGTCAGACAGTTTACCACTTGATTTTACCTCTGTTTCTGCTTTATAGTAGCGTTTCACGGTTTTGTGGGCTTTGCTGGAGCTGGAGTAGAAGTGGTAATGTCGTGCTGGGCTTCGGAACAGCCTCGGCTGTTGAAGGTGCCAGGGGCTACAGGCTCTGAAACACATGCTGCCTTGCAAGTGCACTTAAACATGCAGGTGTTAGTGCCAACATTCGGCATCTCCGTCTGCATAGAAGCCTCTGCTTTTCGAGTAGGCTTCTGAAGCATTGACGCAAAATATGTAACAAATGTGAGAAGTTGCATGGACTTGTAGATCTTTTTGGCCTCATCATAAGGGATACGCTTGGTTGTTTTTACTTCCTTATTTTGCGTTCCTCTAAAAAGATTCGGCAGTCCCTACTCCAAACAGGGTGGTTTCCAGAGCAATTGATGCATTGGCTGAAGACTAGCAACCAACTCCTTCCTGAGGGGTCTTGCTGCAGTTGACAGTCCGCAGCTCGTGGTCGTGCGGTAGCGTTCTCGCTTCGCGCGCCCGGGGTCCCGGGTTCGATTCCTGGCGGGGTCATGGATTTTCTCTGCCTCGTGATGACTGGGTGTTGTGTGATGTCCTTAGGTTAGTTAGGTTTAAGTAGATCTAAGTTCTAGGGGACTGATGACCATAGATGTTAAGTCCCATACTGCTCAGACGCATTTGAACCATTTTTTTGCAGTTGCCACACGTCGCTTTGCCTTTACACTCTAAGGTTGTATGTCCAAAACGCTGTCATTTAAAACAGCGTATTGGGGTTGCGGAAATAATGCGTCACACTAAGGGCAAGGAAGCCAGCCTTAACAAGCTCAGTAAGTTTAGTGTTACTGAATGTCAGGATAAAAGGGTCGGATTTGATAAGATTGCCATCAACCATCTTCATGATATCTTGCATGTCAACTGTACCTTCCAGATTCCACTCTCGTTGCAATTCCTCCTTACAAACGTCGACCAGACCCCTGCATGTCACAACACTTTTGCTATAATTCAAGGTGCTGTGCAGTTCAGTGTCTATTGCATACTCCCCAAGACATTAGCAGTTTGGAGGTTTGCTGCTTGCTGGGAATTTGAAGTTTCCACTAGCAGGGTCCCATTGCATAAGCGCTTCACTGATTTTAAGAAGTCACATATTCCCTCCAAACAATTTTGTGTATAGAAGAGCGACACCTTCTCAGAACTACCCTCCTTCCGTTCCTCTATGAGAAACACATTCTAAGGACCAGCATGCATTCTGTTACTAGAGACTATACTTTTCAAATAAGCGATGGAGTCAGGAGTAATGACTACACTAGCCCTCTGGTTAGATATGTTAGTACCTTCCAGCGGTCTACCCTTTCCGCTGGGAGGAGAAAAAGAATAATTCGGAGGATCCATTCTGGTCCCACGAGCAGCTAGGGAAATAAGGGTCTAGTCAGACAGAGTCCCACCAGCCTGAATAAGACTTATACAACTGAGGTGCGGCAGGTTCCCCAGACGTCGCCTGCTAACGACTGTTTCACCTCAACACCCATGCATCTCATCAGCGCGCAGCACACCTTGATATTGTGGGCTTTTTTATAGAGGTTTATTCCGTCCTCGCGATTCGGACAGTCAAGCCAAGATCCCCATTCCATGAGACACACAACATTCCACCGCCGCGCCGCACGGTGGTCGTTGAAGCATGCCCAGAGCTTATTGTGACCGGGGACTGGTGGCACTTACCAGTCCCTAGCTCAGGGACCCCGGGTTCGCCAAGCCTGTACTCAGCAAATAAATACTAAGCCCCTGTGGGCGTAAGAGTATGAGGGGCTGGAGATCTCCTCTGAACAGCACCTTGCAAGGCATCCCACATATGCTAAATAATGTTCATGTTTGGGGAATTCTGTGGCCAGTGGAAGTGTTTAAACTCAGAAGAGTGTTCCTGGAGCCACTCTGTTGCAATTCTGGGCATATGGGGTGTCACATTGTCCTGATGGAACTGTCCAAGTCCGTCGGAATGCACAATGGACATGAATGGACGCCAGTGTTCAGACAGGATGCTTACTTTTCCGGCCACAAGCGTTTGAATATTTTTCAATTTTAAGAAAGCCGCGAAATCGGCATGACTGCCTCGAGCGCTCATATTTTCTTTACTGTAGGTTATAGAGAGTTGTAATAGCCAACAATCGACATAGCAAACATTGTTCGTTTATCTCGAGTACAACATCCTTGATATCGGCCGTTTCTCGATTTGAAACGTGACGAAATCCGTATATTTCGTGAGACGAATTTCTCTTAGGGGTATTTGTGTGTCCCCATTTACAATATTGGACGCTTTACACTTCTCTATGCAATCTCGAACGATGCGGCAGACGTTCCTCTACATGACATTTCAAACCGCAGCTCTCGAACCATACAGTTCTCGAGCCATGCACTTTTGAACTTTCTTCGACACTCGCGCAATTATTTTATTCGAGCCACGTAGATCAGGTTTCTAGCATTGTTCGTATTTCAGTTGTTGTAACATATGTGGTACATCGAAAGAAGCATAATTTCCAGCTCTGTCGATTAGTACAAGTAAAAACTTTCTAAGGGAAGTATTTCTCTGGCTATGCACGTATGGAGAAGATTATACAAATTGCACAGAAGATCGAGTATTCAAAATTACAATAAAAATACTTGCTGTTACTTAACCAATCCCCTACCACTCTATTTGAAGTCGAATGTGTTCAAGGTATGTTTTGAAACAGAAAAATTCCAGTTTCAAAGTTTCGAAAAAATTACCAAAATTTTTTACACGACGAGATGTACACGATTATTTTCCATTACTGAAGCGAAATTATTTTTTTTAATACCACGAATTCTCCCACATCGAAAGAAGTAGAATTAAAAGCTCTAGGTTGAGTTGGGTTGTTTGGGGAAGGAGACCAGACAGCGAGGTCATCGGTCTCATCGGATTAGGGAAGGAAGTGGGAGGTGCCCTTTCAGAGGAACCATCCCGGCATTTGCCTGGAGCGATTTAGGGAAATCACGAAAAACCTAAGTCAGAATGGCCGGACGCGGGATTGAACCGTCGTCATCTCTAATGCGAGTCCAGTGTCTAACCACTGCGCCACCTCGCTCGGTTTAAAAGCTCTGTCAATTAGTGCGAACCAGAGAGCTCTACGGCAAATACTTCTCCGGCTATGCTCGTTTGAAGATTGGAAAAATTCCATTTTAAAAACTTTCGAAAATATGACCAAAAAGTTTTCACAGGTCGAGATGTGCACCATTATTTTCCATTTTTGAAGCAAAATCATTTTTTTCCCAAAACTTCGACTTTCCCCACGTCGAAAGAAGCAGAATTAAAAACTCTGTCGACTAGTAGACACCAGAGCTCTCTACGCGACAATTATTTCGCCGTCTATGCGCGTTTCAAATATGTTACGATTTTCGTCAAGCTGCAAAGTGCGCATGGCTGCTTCGATCGCTCATATTTTCTTTACTGTAGGCTATAGAGAGTTATAATCGCCGCTAATCGACAGAGCAGATATCGTTGATTGTGTCCGATTCTTGTTTTGAAACGCACCGAAATCTGCACGTTTCGTGAGAGGAGTTTCTCCAAGTGTGTCCATTTACAATACTAAACGCTTTACACTTCTCCGTATAATGTCGAACTATGCTGCAGGCCTTCCTCTACACGAAATATCAAACTACGGCTCTCTAGCCCATATACTTCCCGAGCAATGCACGTGTGAAATATCTTCGACACTCGAGTAATTATTTTAGGCGAGCCACGTGCGGCCAGTCTCTCCTATTGCTCTTATTTCCGCTATTGTATCATGTGTGGTACATCGAAAGAAGCATAATTTCCATATCTGTCGATTAGTACAAAGGAGAGCTTTCTAAGGGAATTTCTCCACTAGCTATGCCCATTTGAAAAAAATTATACTAATTACACAGAGGGGCGAGTATTCACTATTTCAATAAAAATGCTTGCAGTTATACAGGCCGTCCATTGATCGTGACCGGGCCAAATATCTCAAGAAATAAGCATCAAACGAAAAAACTACAAAGAACGAAACTCGTCTAGCTTGTAGGGGGAAACCAGATGGCGCTATGGTTGGCCCCCTAGATGGCGCTGCCATGGGTCAAACGGATATCAACTGCGTTTTTTTAAAATAGGAACCCCCATTTTTTATTACATATTCGTGTAGTACGTAAGGAAATATGAATGTTTTAGTTGGACCACTTTTTTCGCTTTGTGACAGATGGCGCTGTAATAGTCACAAACATATGGCTCACAATTTTAGACGAACAGTTGGTAACAGGTAGGTTTTTTAAATTAAAATACTGAACGTAGGTACGTTTGAACATTTTATTTCGGTTGTTCCAATGTGATACATGTACCTTTGTGAACTTATCATTTCTGTGAACGCATGCTGTTACAGCGTGATTACCTGCAAATACCACGTTAATGCAATAAATGCTCAAAATGATGTCCGTCAACCTCAATGCATTTTGGCAATACGTGTAACGACATTCCTCTCAACAGCGAGTCGTTCGCCTTCCGTAATGTTCGCTTGTTGTCAGACGTAGTCGGTGGATCGCGACAGCAAATTTTTGTGTTAGCAGAAGAGCCAACACCGTGTTACCAGTGGAGGTCGAAATGCACGCGTTTTAGATCACGCAGGCTGGCGTGAGGAGGGAAGAACTATACTGACGGGAGGTCTGGAACATGCAAGGAATGAGAATTCAGAAAGCGGATGTAATTAGTTTGATACATAACTTTAATCCATTAATGATGAGCGTCGCTATTGACGGTACATGATTCATATCTGTTCAGAATAAAGTCTTGAAGATAGTACTTATAGTAACTGAATATGGCGCCTTGCTAAGTCGTAGCAAATGACGTAGCTGAGGGCTATACTAAACTGTCGTCTCTGCAATTGAGAGCGTCTGTAGACAGTGAACCATCGCTAGCCAAGTCGGCTGTACAACTGGGGCGAGTGCTAGGTAGTCTCTCTAGACTAGACCTGCCGTGTGGCGGCGCTCAGTCTGCAATCACTTATAGTGGCGACACGCGGGTCCGAAGCATACTAACGGACCGCGGCCGATTTAAAGGCTACCACCTAGCAAGTGTGGTGTCTGGCGATGGCACCACGCAAATATCCTTCAACTTTCCCCACAGAAAGAAATCCGGGGACGTCAGATCCGGTGAACGTGCGGGCCATGGTATCGTACTTCGACGACCAATCCACCTGTAATGAAATTTGCTATTCAATACCGCTTCAACCGCACGCGAGCTATGTGCCGGACATCCACCATGTTGCAAGTACATCGCCATTCCGTCATGCAGTGAAACATCTTGTATTAACATCGGTAGAACATTACGTAGAAAATCACCATACATTGCACCATTTAGACTGCCATCGATAAAATGGGGGCCATTTATCCTTCCTCCCATAATGCCGTACCATACAATAACCCGCCAAGGTCGCTGATGTTCCACTTGTCGCAGACATCGTGGATTTTCCGTTGCCCAATAGTGCATATTATGCCGGTTTACGTTTCCGCTGTTGGTGAATGACGCTTCGTTGCTAAATAGAACACGTGCAAAAAATCTATCACCATCCCGTAATTTCTCTTGCGCCCAGTGGCAGAAAGTCGTCGCCATGCAATTCCTGGTGCATAGAGGTATGGTACGGGTGCAATCGATGTTGGTGTAGCATTCTCAACACCGACGTTTTTGAGATTCCCGATTCTCGCGCAATTTGTCTGCTACTGATGTGCGGATTAGCTGCGACAGCAGCTAAAACACCAACGTTGGCATCATCATTCGTTGCAGGACGTGGTTGACGTTTCACATGTGGCTGAACCCTTCCTGTTTCCTTAAATAACGTAACTATCCGGCGAACGGTCCGGACACTTGGATGATGTCGTCCAGGATACCGAGCAGCATACACAGCACGCGCCCGTTGGGCATTTTGATCACAATAGCCATACATCAACACGATATCGACCTTTTCCGCAATTGGTAAACGGTCCATTTTAGCACGGGTAAGCCGACCATGGTGGCCAAGCGGTTAAAGGCGCTACAGTCTGGAACCGCGCGGCCGCTACGGTCGCAGGTTCGAATCCTGCTTACGGCATGGATGTGTGTGATGTCCTTAGGTTAGTTAGGTTTAAGTAGTTCTAAGTTCTAGGGGACTGATGACCTTAGAAGTTAAGTCCCATAGTGCTCAGAGCCATTTGAACCATTTAACACGGGTAATGTACCGTCCGCACTGGGGGATTGTTACGTGATACCACATACTTATACGTTTGTGACTATTACAGCGCCATTATCACAAAACAAAAAATGTGGTCCAACTAAAACATTCATATTTCTTTACGTACTACACGAATATGCAATAAAACATGGAGGTTCCTATTTAACAAAAACGCAGGTGATATCCGTTTGATCGCTTCCCGAGCACGGGGTCCCGGGTTCGATTCCCGTCGGGGTCAGGAATTTTCTCTGCCTCGTGATGACTGGCTGTTGCGTGTTGTCCTTATGTTAGTTAGGTTTAAGTAGTTCTAAGTTCTAGGGGACTGATGACCATAGCTGTTAAGTCCCATAGTGCTCAGAGCCATTTGAACCATTTTTATCCGTTTGACCTATGGCAGCGCCATCTAGCGGGTCAACCATAGCGCCATCCGGTTTCCCCCTCCAAGTTAGGCGAGTTTCGTTCTTCGTAGTTTTTTCGTTTGATGCTTATTTCGTGAGATATTTGGCCTGGTCACTATCAATGGATCGCCCTGTATAATCTATCCTATTGTACTCTATTTCCAGTCGAATGAGTGCAAACTATGTTTTGCAATAGAAATATTCCAACTTCAAAACTTTCGAAAAAAATGACCAAAAGTTATTATTTGCCAGGATGTGCACGATTATATTCCATTTTTGGGGCATATTTACTTTTTTCCTCGCGTCCAGAGAACTTGAAATGAAAACGCTGTTGGCTAGCGCAATCCAGAGGTCTCTGCGAGAAATATTTCACCTTCTATGCGCATTTAAAGACATTACTATGTTTGCCAAGCCGCGAAGTGCCAATGCCTGCTCCGAGCACTCATATTTTCGGTATTGTAGGCTTAAGAGAGTTTAACCGCCACCAGTCGATGGAGTAGACATTGCTCGTTCATCTCGAGTACAATATCTTTGATTTTGACCAATTCCCAAATTGAAACGCGACGAATTTCTCGTAGGAGTATTTAACTCTCCCCATTTACAATACTGAGCGCTTTACACTTCTCTGCGTAACCTGGATCTGTCTCTGCACATTTGAAACGAAAGCTCTTTATCCCAGAGCAATGCACCTCTAAACTTTCTTCGACACGCGCGTAAGTATTTTAGGCGAGGAGGAGAGTAGCATGGCGGCTGCAGTGTAACACGTGTTAAGTTCGGCTCGCGAAATTTAGTTGAATTCGAAGGTGTTCTCGCAGGTGGTGTTATCTAGTACAAGTGGAAATCGTGAAAACAACAGTGTTCTGTGCAGTAGTGCTATTTTTTTTCTGTGCTCCGCCAATATCTTCGAGAAAATGGTAAACAGAAGAGTGAACAGCAGCGCGTCCAGCAGCGGGGAAGCAGCAGGTGCGGCGGGCCCGCTCTTGGCGGAAGGTGCGGCCGCGGCTCCCGGTATAGCGGAGCTGGTCCGCTCTGAGGTAAACGCTGCGCTTCGCGATAAAAACAATCTCGATCTGATAGCAGGCACTATATCAGATACTGTAACGGCAGCAGTATTGGCCAAAATGCGTGAAACTGTTGAGGCCAATACTGCCGAAATTACAGCACTAAAAAAGTCTGTGTCTGAATACGAGAAAAAGGCACGAGAGTTGGAAGGGAAACTATCTGCCGCAACTGACGAACTAGAACAGTACCAAAGGCGAAATAGTCTAAGACTGTTTGGAGTAGTAGAAAATAAGGAAGAAGACACGGATAACCTGCTTATACAGGTTGCGCGTGAAAAATTAGGCGTTGAAGTGACCAAGGCAGACATTGACAGGAGCCATCGGGTGGGACGAAAACTACCAGGTGCCACCAAACCTCGTCCAATAATAATTAAATTTGTCTCGTACCGAAAAAGGGCAGAGATCTTTACCCAGAAGAAGAAGTTAGCAAGGACAGGGCTTACAATAAGGGAAGATCTGACACACGAACGGCTAAAGATTTTAAACAGTGCCATATCCCATTTCGTTCTTCAGAATGTGTGGACTCAGGATGGCAGAGTAATCATTAAGACAGCAGCTGGAAAGAAGACAGTCACAAACATGACAGAACTGAATAGTATTAGGTGAAGCTACTCGAGCCAAAAGTGCAAACTTAACACCATTTGCAATTGTAACAGCCCCAATACTCAGATATAGTCTTGTAATTTTATTAGTTTTTTAATTTTACCCATATTTGTACCTTAAATTAATTGTTTTTGTAACTGTATTAACTTTTCACTATTTTTTTGGGTCTGTAGCTCTAACCATTACTTAATTTTAGTTACTGCTAATACTTTTTTCATTTTCTCAGTTTATTCTCTTCCGTTCTGAAATAGTTCTATTGCAATTATTAGTCTCTCCTTTAGTTCATTAATCACCCATCTCTTCGGTTTAAATTGTTCATAACAAAAGTCACTATCAGTATCACTTTAGCAAATTTCAATCTAATTGTAGCTTCCTACGATAATCACTACCAGTATCAGTTTAGTAAATTTCAATTTAATTCTAGCTTCTTACGATAATCTATTAATTATTAAGCTTACTTCTCTCTGCTGGCAGCATCGGCCTCTTAAATCACTCCCTTCTCCCTTATTTCCACCCTAAGCTGTTTCAAATACGCTAATTACATTTCTCCTCTTACGACAGAGGATACACAGTGACACACAGCCGTCACTATTTCGGTCATATTCTCCTTGCACCGAATACCACTAATCAATTTTCTATACTCCCGCAACCTCAGGATATCTTTAGCAGTCGCCTTTCTTTCGGCACTCGTGGTGTCACAAACAGGGCGTGCAAAATCTCGGACACCCCTGTGTTATGTCACTTGGCGGAAGCAGCGGCCAGTGCCCCTCGCGGCAGGTAGTGCCTAACAAAGGGACAAACCAGTCTGCCACCCTACTCCAGGCTGCTCAGCGGAACGCGTCAGAGCTTTTAGCAGCTCACTGCAACATCCAGTCTTTACCTGCGCATTACGAAGAACTTAGCCTCCTCTTCAACCAACTAAACTACCACGTAATCCTCTTATCCGAAACGTGGTTGAAACCACGCATATCCTCTGCATCTCTTCATCTCCCAGGGTACACATTTCTTAGGGCAGACAGATCAAAAAAGCGAGGTGGCGGGGTCGGCGCGTATATACGAACAGATCTCAAAGCGAAAGTCTTATGTACGTCAAATCCTGCTGAAGAAAAAGAGGCTGAATTCATGTTCATTGAAATAAATATACAAAGTCGGAAATTCTTGACTGGCGTCGTGTACAAGCCGCCAAAAATAAGCTCAATGAGTTCCTTCCAGTCGGAATTACATTCACTTCAGTGTCAATACGAACATGTCATCGTAATGGGTGACTTGAACATAGACCTGCTAAGAGACACTCCCTCCGCAATAAACCTAAGAAGACTGTTTAGTTGCAATAGCATGAACATTCTTCCATTACAACCTACACACCATACGGCGCACAGTCATACTCTTATAGACGTAATCGCAACGAAACAGACTGACAAAGTAAGAGATGTTGGTCAAACATCGGCCCCTGGCCTCTCAGCACATGATGTAATATTCCTGGCCTACTCTGTGCAGCCCCCAAGGATCAAATCGCGTTACATAACTTGTAGGAACATGAAACGTATTGACCTTGACGCTCTAACAGCCGATTGCTCAGAAATCTCATGGCATCAAATAATCAGAAAACCCACAATCGACGGCAAAATTAATGAACTTGGTGATAAACTCACTGCCCTCTATGACAAACATGCACCTGTGCGCACAATCCGTGTAAGAAAATCTCCTGCTCCATGGCTGACAGCTGAATTACGTCAAATGATGATGACTAATAAGGATGCTGCCCACAGGCGTTTCAAGGCAGATCCGAAACCCGAGCGTTTCGAAGAATATAGAAAGCTACGGAACAGAGTGAAACAATGCATTCGCAATGCTAAAATCAGGCACGCTCGCTCCCTTGTATGCAGCGATCTGACGCCCACGACTCTATGGAAGAATCTCCGTAGCTTGGGGGTCGGAAAGGCAAAATCGGAAACTACTTTTCATGTGTCAGCTAACGAATTAAATGAGTTCTTCTCTGCACCTCTGAATACCAGCATAGCTGATAATTACCGTCCACAAGAATCCCCAAACAGGATAACTAACAACGATACCTTCCATCTAAAACATGTAACAACAAATACGGCAAGAAAAGCAATAATGAGAATCTCTTCTGATGCAATAGGCAACGACAGTATCGGTATAACCATGATTAAGAATGTTGCCGATATCTTAGTACCTGTCTTAACTGACATATTTAATTTTTCCCTCGTGAACGGAATATATCCCACTGCATGGAAAAGAAGCCTAATTCGACCCATCCCTAAGATCGAAAACCCGCAACTGCCTAGTGATTACCGACCAATTAGCATACTGCCTGCTGTTTCCAAAGCACTTGAATATATTGTTCATGACCAAATCACTGAACACTTGCATGAATTCAGCCTATATGACAAATTTCAATCCGGTTTCCGTAAACATCACAGCACAAACACTGCTCTAATTAAAGTAACTGATGACCTGAAATATGCCATCGACAATCGAAAGGCAACAATATTGACGCTACTGGACTTCAGCAAAGCTTTTGACACTGTTAACTTTGACATATTGCTCAGAAAAATGCAACAGCTTAATTTCTCTGATAGTGCAATGAGATGGTTTGAAAGCTACTTAAAAATGAAAAATCTTCCTGGAAACATGTTTCCTCGGGAGTGCCACAAGGATCAGTCTTAGGACCACTTTTGTTTTCTTTATATGTCAACGATATTTCGTCGGTTCTGTCCTCCTGTAAATATCATTTCTATGCCGACGCCCTCCAGCTCTACCTAAGCGTCAGACCTGAAGATGTAAACACTGCAATCGCTCAGATGAATGATGATCTGTCTTCAGTAGTGACGTGGGCGAAAAACCTGGGGCTTAAACTAAATGCAAAAAAGACGCAAGTAATTTTAATAGCCCATCAGAAATTAATAAGTTCAGATTTCCGCGAACGGCTACCTCCTATTCTGCTCGACGGTACTCCAATATCATATCAGAAAACAGTGAAGAACTTGGGTGTAACTTTGGATGAGCATCTCAACTGGGCGGAGAATACAGTCGCAGTGTGCCGAAAGACGTCTGCTTGTCTCTATGCTCTCAAAAAGTTTCGGAACATATTTCCACAGGACTTGAAACGCCAGCTCGTGCAAGCACTCGTTCTACCGAACCTCCACTATTGTGATGTGATTCAACAAGGCATGAGCAGTGAAAACAAAAGACGGCTAGAGCTAACCATGAATGCCTGTGTGCGTTACACCTGCAACATTCGCCGATATGATCATGTTAGTGCTTCATACTCCGAGCTAAAGTGGCTGCGGCCGGACAAATTGCGTGACTACCACACTCTATGTCTACTCCAACGACTCCTCGTCGCGCAAGCACCCCAGTACCTTGCTTCAGAGATTAAAAACCTGTCATGCCGTCATAATCGAAACACGAGGTCACTCTTATTTGGTATCCTAACTGTGCCCACTCACAAAACAAAAACTTTTGCAAACTCCTTCTCAGTTGCCGCTGTCCGCCTCTGGAACAAACTGCCCCTTACCTTGCGCAAAATTCGATCTCCTGCTGCTTTTAAGAAGAAGTTGAAGCATTTCCTACTATCATCCTCACAAAGTTCTCCACAAAATTAATGTACAAGGACAATCCCCTCATCTGTCAAATAGCAAAGCTAGCGTCTCCTACCTTGCTCCTGAGATGCCTTCCTCTTCATCTGTCTCTATTAGCCACGCAATCTTCTTTTCCTTTATATTTCCTTAATTATGTTTCATCATGTCTCTATTCTTCTCCTCCCTTCACCATGAGTCTCCCTCATACTCCCTGCTGCCAGCACTCCTATCTAATATCTGTCTCTTCAATAATGTCTAATTATAACAGTACTTGTGACCTAAGAATATAAACTCTATATGTACGTATTTTTCCAGGTGTACCTTTCAAATTATTTATTTCACTTTTTGTACTAGATGTAGTTTAACATGCCTACTAAAACATATGAATGTAAAATAAGTAGAATGCCTGGTTAGATGTAAGAGAGGGCCTGATGGCCCTAATCTTGCCAGGTTAAATAAATAAATAAATAAATAAATAAATAAATAGACGCGGTTTGTCTCATTTCTCGTATTTCCATTATTGTATGCTGTGTAGTACATTGAAAGGAACATAACTTCCAGCTCTGTCGATTAGAACAAATAAGAGCATTCTACAGGAATTATTTTTCTGGCTATGTGCGTCCGAAGAAGATTGTACAAATTTCACAGACGGCCGAGTAATCAGAATTTAAATAAAAGTATTTGTAGTTATATAATCGATCCTATAGTAGTCTATTTGACGTCGAATGGGTCGAAGGATCTTTCGCAATAGAAAAATTCCAATTTCAAATGTTCTAAAAAATGACCAAGAAATTTTTGCACGATTATGATCCACTTCTGAGGCAAAATTATTATTATTATTATTATGATTTAAGAACCACGACTGTCCCCAAATTGAAAGTTTTAGAATTAAAAACTCTGTCGACTATTGCAAACGAGAGCTCTGTTCGACAAATATTTCTCTGTCCATGTGCGTTTGAAGATTTTTTGATTCTCGCCAAGCCACAAAGTGCGCATAGCCGCTTCGAGCGCTCATATTTTCATAACGGAGCAGACATTGCTCGTTTGTCTCGAGTACATCTTTGATTTCGGTCGATTCTCGATTTGGAACGCGACGAAGTCTGTCCGCTTCGAGACACGACGTGGCAGAGCTTCCTCTAAACCACAGCACTCTGACCCACATACCACTTGAGCAACACACGTCTGAACTGGCTTCGACAATCGCGGATTTATTTTAGCGTGCCATATAGACGCGATGGTCAGTGGCAGAAAACCAAAATGATCTGTACATACACTTGCAGATTAACAGAACTCTTTCTTTCTAAAAAGGAAAAAAAGACATAACTTATCGTTATGAAGTGGCGTGATGTGCTTCCTGTGCCTCCTGCGTGCAATTACTATACACATCATTGCTACTCGCAGAAGTCAGGCTAATTGCAAGTATCGTCTTCCAAGTACTCAGTGTTACGCTCTCGAGGTCTGTAACAGAATTGAGCCCGACCAGTGATCGGTGGTTAAGTAAGCATTGACAGGGGGCCCTGAACTCTGTATTCCTGAAGGTGTGGCCCTGCCTGCTCTTTCCATTGGCACATAGGTGTACACCTTCTTGGTGCCATTTCATGGCACTGCACTGGGTGGTGTGAAGTAGATGCTTTACAACTGCACATTCCTCCTTCCCAAAACGCTACACTGTTGTCGTGTAGGCAGCCATCTTACGACAAGCGGGGTGGGGGGGGGGGGGGGTAGGGGAGGAGTAGGCAGGAAGCTGGGTGGCATGAGAAGCTGGAGGCCCCAGTTGCGTCGTCCTGTATTCTGAGGCCATTGTCGGTTGGATAACCCCCAAAAAGGTTGAGAAATTGCAGGGCACTCTCACTTCTGATTCGGTGTAGGGAATACAATCTATGGCGATTTGATTTCATACATTGTGATGAAATGCTGGGCCACAGTTTATGGTCTTGTTTGCGTGCTCTAGGAAAAGAAAGACGGTAAGCTTTACCTGCGTTCAAAGGAACAGGGTGCCGACTTAAACCAATGCAGTAAAAGCACGGTGTTGGTGGGCCAACAAAGCGTGTTTCTTCTGGGGAACGATGAGGAGACATTTCCAGACGGCCGTGTACAGCGGTCGCATTGTGCAAAACACATTAGTTTGGCGCCAGAGAGGGGCCAGACTTCCAGGTATACAGCCTAGCGCCGAAAAGTCGCTGACAGCGCATTTATACCTTGTTAGCGAGCAAGCTGCTACAACAAATGTAAACGTTCTGCAGATGTCCGTGGGACAGGGTAACTGGCGCCCACACGTCCAGACTCCGTTTCAAAACATGTTTTGTCAACGCAAGCTTATGGCCGTTCCTTGCAAACTTTGAAATGGACACAACAGGGGAGATAAAAAGTTGTCTATGGAGGGCTGTGCTTCCACCCTGTATTGTGTTAGCAAAAGACACGGCAAACGTGTGGGAAAGAGGCCGTGAAGCTGAATTTTTTCCGTTTTCTGCCAATTAACTTGAATGTCACTGATTGGTCGAATCGGTTTGCAGTGCAAAGACTATTCTCTGAGCTTAGAATGCCGGGCTCCAGCTCATGATTGGCTTATGTGGAAGTGGGGGAAGTCAAAAAGAGAAATGTGCTTTTGGCACCGAGCTGAGGAGGAAACACAGACAAAGGAAGATTAGCACTCTGGTACAAGTCTCTTGTACTGGTGCTTCGCTAGTAAAGAAGTTCAGGTCTCTACATAAATGGTGAGACTTGTGTCCTTTCCTAGTGTGCGACTTAGAGCCTGTGCCAGGCACATTCTGAACCATCAGAGGTACTGCGTATGTCACCACGGTCATAACGAGTGACGCTTGCATGTACTTATTTGTCTTGAGTCGGCCGCCTAAAACATTTGACGTATTCCGACACGCACAGTTGTGGCACAGAGTCAAATTGGTTTGGCAGACCAGCAAACGGGTCCACTTGCACACTGGAATCCATCAGGGTTTCAGAGGCTCATAGGGAAGTACCTGTGTTCTGAATTAACCGAATGCGAGACCAAGTACTTGTATTTTTCGGGAACGCGCATTTAATAACATATTGCCGCCGTCCATGACTTCAGTCGCCGAACGCATCGTGGTGGGCCGCCTTGACCAGCAGGACGGTAAAGTATTTGCTGCTGCAACGTAGCACTATAATATATATTTCTCAGCACCCTGTTCTTTCTAATCATATTTTTCTTTCTTTTTTTGTATGGTAGAATATAGATGCTTGGTGGTGGCATAGTTTGATGCCATAACCTGGAGTCACGTGTATGAATTCAGATAGAGCGAGTAGTGTTCTGGTTAGTGTCATGTGTCGATCCCCAGCAGATCACTTTGTCCACCATAGATCCCATGTTGCTAAGGCGTTTGTTAAATAAAAAAAAAAGTATGATGTTTCTTTAATAATTTTGTTGTCTTGTCATGTTTAAGATCAATAAATCGATTGTGAATTAGACTACAACTACTCCCTGAGTTCTGATTAACAGTTCCTTCGCATTTTTATGGCAGTCTAGATCAGAAACATAAGGAGTAGCTTTTTCACTTGGTGTCCACTGCGTGGATCTTTTACTTCATTAACAATAACCACCTTTCGAGGTGCCCACCCTCTTCATGAGCTGGTCCCATGAAACTCGGAGAGGGCGGTAATGACGATGGCGGCGATGACGACGACGACGACCATGATGACGGCGGCGCCGGGTCCATGGCGGGCACCAGAACGAGCGCTGGGAAGTCGAGCTGCTGTGGCGGCGAAGGCGATGGGTCCGGCTCCATCGCTTCTGCAAGCGGTGCCACACAGGACCCATGGGCGGCCACGCCGGCCACGAGATCCCAGAAAGATGCGAATCTGGCAGCAGAAAACCTGTGGAAGGATCCTGAATTCGACAAGCACGAATCTCGTTCTGATAGCGGCGCAGAAACCCTGCAGGACCTTGAATGAAATACACGCAAGCGCCCAAATTTCGAAGAATGGTTCCTCTCTCACAGCGCCTGGTGCGACCAAAAGCTGCGAAAAGAATAGAACCATTAGGCGCAAATCGATACTTAAGAAACGTGGGAGGCGCCATGTGCTACAGTGGGTGCAGCAACTGAAGCAGCGTGCAGTGGCGCCGGCCATCTAGAAGGTCGGGCGACAACGGACTGTCGTGGGGCTGAAAATGGTGCGTCATGAGGAAGAGTAGTAGCGCTTGCATCCTCGCGTGGGAGGTACGCAGTTTGTTCACCTGTTGCTTGAACGTACGCGAAATTGTTCAGCTTCTCTGTTCAACTGAGGATGAAACAGAGCACAGGTGTGGTAAGTGATACCATTGGCTGTACAAAACAGTTCACAGTCCCGAGCCATAAACTGTGGTCCGTTGTCTGTAACCTACACTTCATGCAAACCTTCCAAGCAAAAAATAGATAACTGTTGTGGACTGGCAAGGCAGCCAATCCACTAGGACGGGAGGCCGAAGGGCACGCGTTTAAGCTCACGCAGGCTGGCGTGAGGTCTGGAACAGGTAAAGTAATTATACTAGCAAAAAAAGTACGAAGCTGCTGGAATACTTAACTTTAATCCATAAGTGGTGAACATAGCTCTTGACGGTACATGCATCACAAGATAAATAGCAAATGATAATGGCGCCTTGCTAGGTCGTAGCTAATGACGTAGCTGAAGGCTATGCTAACTATCGTCTCGGCAAATGAGAGCGTAATTTGTCAGTGAACCATCGCTAGCAAAGTCGGCTGTACAACTGGGGCGAGTGCTAGGAAGTCTCTCTAGACCTGCCGTGTGGCGGCGCTCGGTCTGCAATCACTGACAGTGGCGACACGCGGGTCCGACGTATACTAACGGACCGCGGCCGATTTAAAGGCTACCACCTAGCAAGTGTGGTGTCTGGCGGTGACACCCCAATAACAATGCCTGAAACGTATTATGCGACGTAGTCGAGTTCATGGGTACTGCAATCTGATCTTTGCTAAAAAAAAAAAGTGCACAACAATAAGGAATGAGTGTAGGGACCAGCAAAGTTAATATGCACTCGTTGCCACTGCAATTGAGAGTTTGACAGCGCAGTAGAAAATTCTGTAGATCTTCAATGTCCTGTGCATTGATCTAACAACAAGATGATGCAGTAGCATCGATTCAGAATCAGGATGAACAGGAAGGAGAGAAAGGGCGTCAGCATATTTATGTTTTGACGTGGTCTGGTAGAGTATTTCGTACTGGTGACAGTAGCAAAGCCCAACGTTGCACCTTCTGAGCCGTGCATGGCGGAACAGGTTTGGACGGATGAAAAGGTCCGTCACTAGGTAAAACTTCCGATGAAATAGATAATCGTGAAACTTTATCACGCCACAGATAATAGCGAACGCTTCCTTCTCGATTTTGAAATAGTTACATCGAGTCTTGGTCAATAATTAGGAAGCAAAAGCAACCGGGCTCCTGTGAACCAAATCTGTGCGAGAGGACCGCTCTGATCCCCTATGAAGCAGCGTCGACTGCCAAACCCACCTGCTTAGCGGAATCGAAATGAACAAGGCATTGGTCACTCAACAAGGCATTTTGAGATTTCTGGAATGCATTCTGACACTCTTTGGTCAAAACAAAAGGCACATTCTTCCGACGCAAACGATGCGACGGAGCCGCGTTTTGGCCTCGCAAGAACTGACTGCAGTTCCGTCACTGTCCATGGGGCAGGGAGATACCGCATGGCCAGGAAATGAGAGTGAAGGGGACGAGCGCCTTGGCTGTTAAGAACATGGCCTAAGTACTGAATTTCAGCCTGAAAAAAGGCATATTTGTCTAGAACACATTTCAAACCTGCAGTGAAAGCACTTGAAAAATCATTCGAACATTAGTAATACGTTCTTACAGCGTACATCCTGACACAACAATATCGTCCAAGAAATCTGAACAGAATGGAACTTCTGCAGTGAGCTGTTCTAAGTTGCGTCGGAATATGGCAGGCGCGGAAGTGCTGCCAAAGGGAAAGTGCAAAAACTTGAATAACTTTAAATGTGTGTTGACCACAAACACCTTTTGAGCCTCCTCAACTAGCGGGATTTGTAAATACGCATCACTTTAGTCAATTTTTGAAAAATAGCGGCCAGCACCAAGCCTGTCCATTAAATCTTGTGGGTGAGGCAATGGATTAGTGGTAATTATTGTTTGCGGATTCACATGGATTTTAAGTCAACACAAAAATGAAGTCTTCCGGAAGGCTTTGGTAAGATTATTATGGAAGAAGCCCATTGAGTAGCCTGGATAGAAGCAAGAACACCATTGTCTTGCCCTTCTTTTTATTTCACTTGCAACCGTATTTCGAAGTACATGAGGAACGAGACGCGCCCGAAAAAACTTAGATTGCGCCTGCTCCTTCGCTGTAAAGTGCGCCGCAAAATTATTTGTTCTGCCAAGCACTTCAGAAAACATATCAAAAGACTCTTCAATCAACTGAGTAACACTGTCTTTTAAAGTCGTACACAGTGTCCGGCAATGATTAAGTTCACAACCAGTTCGTTTGACTGTCGTTGCACACCACTTGACCAAGGTGAAGGCACATCCTGAATTTGGTCATTACTAGTACCAGTAACTTTTTCTTTATTACTCTAAGCACTACGGTACTTAACATCTCAGGTCATCAGTCCCCTAGACTTAGAACTACTTAAACCTAACTAACCTAAGGACGTCACACACATCCATGCCCGAGGCAGGATTCGAACTTGCGACGTAGCAGCCGCGTGGTTCCGGACTGAAGCGCCTAGAACCGCTCGGTCACAGCGGCCAATACCAGTAGCCAGTTGAGAAAAAACTACATCCATTGTGTGAGAAGGTGCTCCGTACTTACGAGAGCGAACGGAGGTAGAGTTCTTTCTTTTGTTTCAAGCACCTGGCTTTCCACAAGCAAAGAAAGTCGCGTTCTGCGAAGGGAAATTTTGTCTTTTATGCGTGGAACACCAACGAGGACGTGACTTCACAGCAGACACACGCATTGACACTTGTTTACTCCGTCCATGGCGCAGTGCCCTGTTTGATCACGGTGGTCGGTCTCAAGGCCGTATCCGTTTGTGAGTTTGTATTACACTGCAAGTGGAAGCTACCTGAAAGTTTTCCACAGCACTATCACACGAGTCCTGATGTTCAATAGTTTGTAACACTTGTTTAAATTTAGGATTAGAATGTTTGCGAATTTGTTTACAAATCCTACAGTCAGTACATTGCACATAGCTGCATCACGAATCATTATGTCACTATAGTACCGCCCACAGTTACATTGATACGGCACTGTCATGTCAAACCATGAAGTTCAGTGACCCACTGATGGTATGTCTGCTCTGTCTTTTTCTGCAATCTAAAGGTCTTGTAACGAACTGCAGCCACCTGTACCTGCTCCTCATAATACTTAGTGAGGGTGGAAAATACATGTTCAAAAACTAGCAACTCTGATCTACCAGTCGGGCGTAACTTCTGAGCAAAACCGTAAACTCCCGTGCCGTCTGTTGACAAGAAATAAGGGAGTTTCACGGTACCTTGCACTTGATGTGTAACACAGTGAGCCGGCCGTGTGGCCGAGCGATTCTAGGCGCTTCAGTCTGGAACCGCGCGACCTCTACGCTCGCATGTTCGAATCCTGCATCGGGCATGGATGTGTGTGATGTCCTTAGGTTAGTTAGGTTTAAGTAGTACTACGTTCTAGGGGACTGATGACCTCAGATGTTAAGTCCCATAGCGCTCAGAGCCGATTGAACCATTTTTGGAGCACAGTCATTGTCGAACTAAGCGAACCGTTCATTCTATTCCTCTTGTTGTTCATTGAAAGCTCGGAACTGTGGAATGCACGCACGTGGTGCCATGGACGTGGCTGGCTGTTGAGGAGTTGATGCAGTAGCGGCTTGTGTATTAATGAGCTGCTGCAAAAAAAATGGCTCAAATGGCTCTGAGCACTATGGGACTTAAATTCTGAGGCTCATCAGTCCCCTAGAACTTAGAACTACTTAAACCTAACTAACCTAAGGACATCACACACATCCATGCCGGAGGCAGGATTTGAACCTGCGATCGTAGCAATCGTGCGGTTACAGACTGTAGAGCCTAGAACTGCTGCACTGCTGTCCCCAACTCAGACGTTTGGTGCTTCTGAAACTGAATAAACTGCATTAGATGAAAGAGAGCAGTAGCCAGAGACTAGGCCCAGATAGTGTAGGAGGCAGAGCAGAGGCCATTTTAATGAGAGGAGCGTTACAACAAATTTTGTGAGGAATTAAAAAACGCATACAGCGGAAGCGTTGCGGCTAGCCTGCCAGAAAGAACACAGTAAGCAGCAATGCTCCTCTGATGGAGGAATATTAGTGATGTGCTGTAACAGAGTCGTGAGGAGAGAAGGCAGCATTAGTTCTGTAATCCGTGGCGTCATACGTAGTGTCAGCTACTGTGGGAGTCAGTGCCGACACACACAAGGACGGAGAGAAGAAGGAGAGAAGCAGCGATGGCTGGTGCGGGAATCCAAAATGATCTGCACATACACTAGTAGATTGATAGAACTCTTTATTTCTAAAAAGGAGAGAAACATAATTTCTTGTCATGAAGTTGCTTGGCGTGCTTCCCGTGTGTCCTACACGCACACTACTACCACTCGAAGAATGCAGGCTAAGTATCAACTTCCTATTACTCAGTAGTGATGCTCTCGAATTCTGTGACCGAACTGAGCCTGACCAGCGATAGGCGGCTGGTTAAATCAGCACTGACAGTGGGCGCTGAAGTTCGTCTTTCTGGAGGTGTGGCGCTGCCCGCTCTTTCCACTGACGCATGGGTCAGCACCTTCTTTATGCCGTTTCATGGTGCTGGGCTGCCGGTGGACAGGCGATGCTTTAGGACTGCACAGAGAATACACAGAACAGCTGAATTGGCGATACTGTTAAACTGTGTGTTGCGCATGAAGGGTGACTGCACTCGCTGTTTGTGACTGTGTGGTGTGGATTCACAAGCACCTTTATTCTCGGTCTGTTCTTCTTTGAAGAGTCCTAGAGAGTCTGCCAACTGTACCGTGACGTTTGCATGTTAGCGAGACCTCCTTGTACAGCTTGTGATTCGTGCTTTGGGAAGAGAAAACTGTATGGATACCACTTTTTTCATGTAAGTTGAGGCAACATGTCATGTTGCTCACCCAGTGAAAGATCTGCTTAATTAAAACTTCCACGAACCTGTTATCTCCAGAGGTTTCCCAGATGCATGGCCAGCAAGATCACCTGCTCCGAATCAATGTGACATTTGGCTCTGAGGACATGCATGTTCCGTCTCTATTCAATCAGAAGGCTGGTATACAGGAACACTTTGCTCACATTCCACCAGAACTTCTGTGAGCAACTGTTGATCACATCATTTCATGGGTGCACCATCTCGTTGATGTCTCCAGTGCTTATCTTGAGCAAATTGTATCAGCAGCAATTTATAATAAAAATCAGCATTATGTTTTTCTCACTTATTTACCGTCTCTACCCTTGTCCTGTTACAATCCATTACATAAGGAAACATTTCTATAAATCTTTCTTCTATTCACAAAACCAGATTTGCATCTGTTGGCCAAAATTGCAAGTAATTTTTTATTCAGTGTAAATCGGTTCCGCACTAATGCATTAGAATATCTACTAAGTTTCACTGCCATACAATAGTTACAGCTGACAGTGAGCTCTATGGGTAGCTGCACTTTAGTTATAACAACCTGATGTAATTAAACTACAGTTTCTTATCATAAAGATTCACACACAATTTTTCTAATGGTAAATAACGGATAAGTGCCTGTCAGCTTAAAATATTTTCCAAAACAATGGTCAGAGACTTTGCAGGTATCTTCTCTTAGATCTGTCATTGTAGGAAATACTTAATTCCCAAGTTTTTCCTATGTTCATAGATATGTTATTAGTACTGCTCTAATCAAAAAATATATCTACATTGACTTAGGTAGAGATGGCATCTATGCTATCATTAAGAGGACTTGAAACACTTAACTGATATTGTCTGCATGTAAATAACAACTTGGAAGTATCGTCTATTAAGAGATGCATTGCTTTGTGAGTCGTTCATATACAGGGTGGTTCTTATCCTTGAAGTGACATAGACAACACTGAGACAAGTAATTTAATACCATAAAACACATGGGGTTGCAAATGTTGGGAAATACCCCAAAATTGGAAGAAAGATGTTGAACATGTGATGTCTCCAGATGACATAGCTCACTACATGTGCAGCTATGCAGCGATTGGGCATGTGTATCCTACCTTCACCCTTAGGTGGCAGTACTACACATAGCTCTGTTAGGCCACTCATCTCTTTGAACACTATTTGGAGGTGTGCTCTATTGTAAATGGAGAAGCTACAAAATTTTTATCCTCACTCTCACCAAGCGAAAGCTGTTATTATTTTGTGTTTCTTTGCTTATTCCCTACTTTTTTTTATTTAAAGACTTAATTCAGTAAAGAACACATAGGTCATTTACTCCTAGTGATGCAGTTTAGAATGTACTTATTTACTTTTGACACGATGTGGTAGGTTTTTGCTGTAGTGTACTTTGCAATCAACCATCAGATACTGCAAGACTGGTAAATAAAGTAATAAGTGTTACCTCCACTTAAGCACATAACCATCTCATGGAATGAAAAAGTACTGTCTGCCAGGCGCAAGACTCTAAATCTGAGCTCCCTGCGCTAAAGTCATGCATGTAGGCCCAGAACCACATCAATGTGAATACTTTACTTGGGTTGGCCTGATAAGGTGCTACAGACAAGTAGGCTCCACTACTGCATGTACAGTGAGGTACATTATTTGGTAATGTCCTATGAATAATATTTGTCATACACTTTAGGGGTATTTCTTGAGATTAGTGAGCCCATTGTCTTATATTGCATTACTTGCCTTAGAATCATCTATGTCGCTTTGGGGATTTTTAAACGTTAATGAGAATCATTCTGAATATATGAACAAAAGTGGACTCAAGATTGATCCTTGAGGAACATCTTAGTTAACAGGGATGAAAATAGAGTACTGATTGTCATAGTAAATAGTTTGATTTCTTTTAGACATGTATGACTGAATAATTTCAACAGCAGGCACAGAAAAACCTACTGTTTTTAGTTTGAGTGGTAGAGTACTGTGGCACCCTGTGTCAAAGGATTTTGATAAATCAAAAACTTTGTACTCCCTCTACTTCAAGATAATTAATTATGTAGCTCATAACAACATCACATGTTGATAATTTTTTTCCATAGTGGAATTGGTTACTTCTAAATGTCTGATTAGATTCTAGGAAATTAATTATTTGAATACAAATTAAGAAACTTCCTGGCAGATTAAAACTGTGTGCCCGACCGAGACTCGAACTCGGGACCTTTGCCTTTCGCGGGCAAGTGCTCTACCAACTGAGCTACCGAAGCACGACTCACGCCCGGTACTCACAGCTTTACTTCTGCCAGTTCCTCGTCTCCTACCTTCCAAACTTTACAGAAGCTCTCCTGCGAACCTGAAAGAAAGGATATTGTGGAGACATGGCTTAGCCACAGCCTGGGGGATGTTTCCAGAATGAGATTTTCACTCTGCAGCGGAGTGTGCGCTGATATGAAACTTCCTGGCAGATTAAAACTGTGTGCCCGACCGAGACTCGAACTCGGGACCTTTGCCTTTCGCGGGCAACTGCTCTACCAACTGAGCTACCGAAGCACGACTCACGCCCGGTACTCACAGCTTTACTTCTGCCAGTTCCTCGTCTCCTACCTTCCAAACTTTACAGAAGCTCTCCTGCGAACCAGGAGAGCTTCTGTTCCTCGTCTCCTACCTTCCAAACTTTACAGAAGCTCTCCTGCGAACCAGGAGAGCTTCTGTAAAGTTTGGAAGGTAGGAGACGAGGAACTGGCAGAAGTAAAGCTGTGAGTACCGGGCGTGAGTCGTGCTTCGGTAGCTCAGTTGGTAGAGCACTTGCCCGCGAAAGGCAAAGGTCCCGAGTTCGAGTCTCGGTCGGGCACACGGTTTTAATCTGCCAGGAAGTTTCATATCAGCGCACACTCTGCTGCAGAGTGAAAATCTCATTCTGAATACACATTAGTTTTTCAATAACCTTAGACAAAATTGCTACAAGGAAAACTGGCCTATGGTTGTTAATCAAGTTATTGACATATTGCTTTTGAATTTGGATTATTTTAGCTACTTTCAATTTTGCAGGGAAACAGCCAACATCAAATCAATAATTTATGATATGACAAAGAACCTTGGATGTATTACAATAACTAAGTTTCTCTATTTTAGAATTAATATTGTAAATATCTAGTGTATCACTATTGCTAACAGAAAGAATGGCAGAGTACGCATCTTCCACACAAAATACAACACATTTAACACAGTATTTTGGTTTTTATATGCAGTATATAAATAGTATATTGATTTGTATTTGATGAGAGGTGTATTATTAATTGCAGTACAAAACAGTACAGTCTACAATGTAATTATTAAAACTGTTGGAACTGATCTTGGATCTGGACACAAATTCTTTGCTGCCTGATGCACTGTTCTCATTAATAATTTCGCATATTTCTTTCAGTTTATTAACAGTGTGTGCTACCAATTTACAATTATATTAATTTAGCTTTCCTGATACCCATTCTGTATTCACATTTTAGTTCTTTATCTCTTCGTCTGCTCAGCAGACAAGATGAGTTCTTTGCTAGGGAGTAGAAATTATTGCACTGATCTTTAAGTAATTTGTAGTTCATGTTTGTAATCTATACCCTGTTCATTTTAAAAGTTTTGTTCTTTAGTAGGAAACCAATGTTACCTACCCACAATGATAATCCAAAAAGGTTTCTGAATTGCTTTTCTACACCTTTATTACCATAAGCACATAACCAATCAGTTTCCCCAAGACAACTCAGAAAACATAATATGATTACAGTCACTAACAATCATAAAGGTTTGCAATTTTTACAGATACCTATATCCATATTTAAATGACTAATAATTCCATGATGATCAGAAAAAAGTGTGTCAACAACTCTTGTATAACATTTTCAAATGTGAAAAACTATAACAGTATTGTCTACACAAATAGAATGAAGAAAGAACGTTTTGTAGTTATGTTTCGTAAACAATCTGAATACACAGCCATTTGTGCTGAAATAATCTCAAATATATCTGCTGCTAAGCAATGTCACGTCTCTGTTACCATAGCTACAGAGTTTTAGCAGTTCATGTTTTCATATAGTAAAAACAATGCAAAATAGTCGATACTGAAAAAAATGGTCTCACACAACTTATAACTGGATACGATATGACAACTTTTTTTTTTACTCTCATTGATGTTAGTAGCACAGATTCTAATGTACTTACAATGAAAGTACTTTTATAGCAGAAAATATTATTCTATCCTCTCCCTTTCCAGGCCATGTCTTCAGCAAACAACGCAACAGTGTTTGAACAACCTTATTTTATTTAATGGAAGTTTAGCTTTCCTGATACCCATTCTGTATTCACATTTTAGTTCTTTATCTCTTCCTCAGTTAATTATGAAAAGAAATCAAATTGTCTTTCCACTAGTAGCATTTACATTGTTTTTATTGTTATGGGTAGGTTTTTGTATAAAAAAACTCGTAGAGTAGAAGATGTTTTCTTCAAATTGGCCTCAGTCACATCAGTATTTGTTATGTTACACTATCCCCTACAAAAACGAAGAGCCAAGGGGGTAAAATCTGGATTTAATCTATGGTACGTACAATGCTACTCGTTTTACGTCACATACTGCGCTCATTCTGTAGTGCGGCTCAATGAATTTCACTCACATTTATTCTGAAAACTATATAAAACTGTACAGTGACAAAATATGTTAACAACTTAAGCACAACGCGCTGTATACAACTTGCATTTCTATTGTAAGAAAGTATTTGAAAACCTATTGTGCTCTTTCATAGCTTACAAGAAATAGGTGCCATAATATTTACAATATTCACATTTCAGACATTTTTCAGAGACTGTTAAAAACATGAACTCCTATGATGTGCTACATTAAAGCATTTATGAAGTAACTTTAGAGAATCTTGCCAGTGGATTATATGTTAACAGTTATTGGAATACTGAGTAGCAGAAATGGTGGTAAGATGCACAACATTAGGAGCGAAAAAGCATTTAGCTAAGCCAGAAGATAATGGTTTAACTAGGTGCTTCAGATTCCCTCCAAATCAATCAAAGTTGCGTGTATGTTACTGTTCCTCCAATATACAGATAAGAAAAAATAAAACCGGACATTAATAAACAATGCTGTATTTTGAAAATACTGGCAACTGTTTCTTCATGCCCCAATATAATTATTAATAGCCTCTACATGATAAAAACTGGATCTCCATATGTACAAGAACTGTGAAAATTGATAAAGAATGTCTGTGCAAATTTATGACTAAGAATTTACAAATTTTCCACTATTAGGTCATCCCTAGCTGCTTCCATTGACTAACCATTGCAAATACAGAAAGTAATATAATGAGTGTTACTGCAGAATTGTGAACCAATAAGTATCTCTGAGTGACCTCTGTGTTGCTAAAGAATGCAGGCCACTCTAATATACCACCTAATATAGAATAGCTTTTCCACAAACAATTAACCATTTCAGAATCGCTGCTGTAGTATATAGATTAAAAATAATCACGGCACTATACTTTCATGTGTCACACGGGTCCTTTTCGCTGTCGTTTTAGCTTACCTCGGAATCCATCAGAGAGTTATTGTCTCAGGTAAAGTACTGTACATTATATGATATTTATACTCTATGTACAGTATGCCACAGGTTTGTGTCCTCTATTGCCTTTGATATCCACAATATTTCCTTGTTTCCTTTTTAGATCGTATTTCTGTGCCAGTGGTTTGACGATCTGGCATTTTATTCCCCTGTTTTATTTTTTCAGAACACACGTATTACTAGCCTAACAGCATATATCTGTTTCTTTCTTTTGTCACATTATTTAGCTGGGTTACGTGTACACAACCATTTCAAGCTTGGTAATCTGTTTCTCATTAATATTGTAGTTAGATGAGACTACATCAAAGTTCTTGCTTTCTACGATGTTCCTGCAGTCCATAACGACGTTTGCTATTAACAGAGTCCTCACGAGCGTAATTCTGACGTTTCATACGCTTCTCACTCGATTATAATTGACGTTTCCTTGGACGACTGTGAAATGAAGAAACACTCCACGTGTTCGATTTGCGTTACTCCTAATCTCTTGTCGACTGCGACTGCCTCGCTCACTGACGTAATTTGCTTCTCTGTTTTATCTCGTATCAGTTCTAATAACTTGATGTAATGTGCAGGAAAGGAATTAAAATCCACGGAGAAGAAATAAAAACTTTTAGGTTCACCAATGACATTGTAATTCTGTCAGACACAGCAAAGGAGCAGTTGAACGGAATAGATAGTGTCTTCAAAGGAGGATATAAGATGAACATCAACAAAAGCAAAACAAAGTTAATGGAATGTAGTCGAATTACATCGGTTGATGACGAGGTAATTAGATTAGGAAATGAGACACTTAAAGTAGTAATTGAGTTTTGCTATTTGGGGAGCAAAATAACTGATGGTGGTCGAAGTAGGGAGGATATAAGATGTAGACAGGCAATGGCAAGGATAGCGTTTCTGAAGAAGAGAAATTTGTTAATATCGAGTATAGATTTAAATGTCAGGAAGTCGTTTCTGGAAGTATTTGTATGGAGTGTAGCCATGTATGAAAGTGAAACATGGACAATAAATAGTTTAGACAAGAAGAGGATAGAAGCTTTCGAAATGTGGTGCTACAGAAGAATGCTGAAGATTAGATGGGTAGATCACATAAGTCATGAGGAGGTATTGAATAGAATTGGGGAGAAGAGAAATTTGTGGCACAACTTGACTAAAAGAAGGAATCGGTTGGTAGGACATGTACTGAGGCATCAAGGGATCACCAATTTAGTATTGGAGGGCAGGATGGAGGGTAAAAATCGTAGAGGGAGGCCAAGAGATGAATACACTACGCAGGTTCAGAAGGTTGTAGTAAATACTGGAAGATGAAGAACCTTGCACAGGATACAAGCATGGAGAACTGCATCGAACCAGTCTCTGGACTGAAGACCACAACAACAACAACAACAAGGTGTAGGGTGTGCCAGTTCTCTGGCGCGTTACCTATCCGGCACTATCGATAGCCACTTGTCTTTCTGTTTCCGTCTGGTTCGGCCTGCGCAGGCGCTGAGGCGGCTGCTGCCCTCTGGAGCGTTTTTCGCGGGGGGCCGCGGGCGCGCTTGGCTCAGCAGTTGGATTCGCACCGAGCTGGCGGTATTTTGCCTTCCGCCTCGGCACGGAGGTGTGGTCTCGTTGATTTGGGCATTGGGCAGTGTGCTGTGTTGATGATGTGGTGTACTGGACAATTGATGGATTCCCGCACGAGATTGCTTGAGGTTCTCAGCCTCTGAAAAGGGTGCCACGATATCACTTGGGTTTCCGCACTCAGCAGTTGTAAGGACTGCAGGGCAGTTTTGGTGTGTGTTTGCTCTGTCCAGTCTGTGTGGCGGGGTTTGTTTCACCTTACTTCAGCTTGTTCATATTTTCTGCATGTTTCCGTTTTAGCCGGACTCTGGGTGTCGAGTTTTCTGCTGGTGTGTACCCGGTCATCGTCCCTGTTTTCCCGCCTGGGGGGGCCGCCATATCTGTTGGTGGGAATTATTTAGCAGTGTGTTTTGCATGGCCCCGGTGTGCTCCCGTGCGCTGATTCTGAGTTGAAATTACTGTGGTCAGGCTGGCTCGGTTGCTAGAGTGTGTGTTGCTGGTTTTCTGGCTTGTTGGGGACTGCACGCGCACCTGTTCCATTTGTGATGTGGCAGCAGTCTGATATTTTTATGTGTGCTCGTTAAGTTGCTAGCAATTGCTTTTAGCCTTGTGCTTACTTATTTTATTTAAATTGCTGGGCATTGTCATTTGTCTGTCCTTTTACCTTTATTTGTAGTGTCCATTAAGCCTAAGACGATGTCCAAAGTGCTAGCAATTGATTTTAGTCTCATGTGTATTTAATCCTGTTTAAATTCTTGAGCATTGGCATTTGCTTGTTCTTTTACTCTTATTTATTTGTTGTGCCTGTTTGCCCTAAGAAGATGTCAGACCCTGGTATCTGTCAACCTTATTTTGGCTACTAGCGCTCAGGTGCAATATTGCCAGGCTTATCCCGGATTTGTCATTAATTGATAGCTTTTATACTGTATTTTTAGTAGTAGGTTTGGCAAGTGCACTTGCGTATGGTATTTATTGTGTATACCCCTCCCCCCTCCTTCCTCCATCGTGTAAACTGATTTTGGCAAGATTGCAAGGTGGCCTGTGTTATTACCTATGTAAGTTTGCCCGCTGCTGTAGTCGTAACATGTTTTGACCGGCAAGTGGCCCCTTGTGGCGAAAGTTTGTATGTGTTTGCGCTATTAATGTTGGGCCTTGCCGTACATATATTTACTCATGTACGTGTTGTTGTGTTAAGGATTTTAGGGCATTTTTAGCCGAGATACCTGTTGAAAATTTTATCACTCTTTTAAAGAAGGTATAGGAAGGAGCAACTGAAAATTTAATTGTAAATTATACATTTGTGCTTCACATTTAAAAATTTAACTGTATTAGGAGAAAGTATGTAGTTTAATGCGCAATGATTATTTGTTAAAGTATCAAATTGTAAAGTTTGTTTGGCAGTGATTCAAACGACACAAATAAGTTTCTCTGTTCACATTTCGCATTTTTATGACCTCATATTGTAAGCAGTTTGATCGTTTGTGTCACTGTAATTTGTAAACCATAGTGTAATTCATTACAATTAATTAATTGTTTTGGGGAAATAAACCTTGAATTGTATGTCCCCTTTTCATTAACCGAAACCCATCCAAATCGTCCACTCACGGGGCTCATTGGAAAATAATTTATGATATCTTTCGGGTCCATTTTACAGACTTCAGTCAGTAAATTAATACGTGATTAGTCGCACCCTTTTTTTTCCACCACACTCGGACCTGTTTCGTCTTTTTCGTTTTCTACAGTTGCTTGTAAGTAGTTGTGGCAGTTGTGTAAGAGCACAATGACACGTGAACATTCTAACTTCTGACACCTTCCGGATTTATTGGTTATTTTTCGTTGAATGCTGTTAAACGTAATGTAGATGCGGTAATATGAAATACATGGCACTAAATCCACCACACTATGCTACATTGCTGTTCTAAACTCAGTGAAACCTGGTATCAGGGTCGTGAGCACATCTTCAGTTGTGCATGTTTTAAGGAGCTTTTACGCATAATGTAAACTCCTTACAGCCCAAATATGTACAGATTTGATAAATAATGTGGACGGTTCAGAGCCTGCACAGCTAGCCCATACTACTCAGATACAAGTTTACATCAATGCCACTAGGTGACAGCACACTGCAGCAGACTTTTATACCCGTTCGCTTGGCGTAAATTCCACTAGACAGTATCACATTCCTCGGATATGCCAATTCATTCACTATATAGTAAAAATAGACCAGACGACAGTATATGTTATAGTTATACAAAAACGTATTTTGTGGGATTTTGAATGAGATGCAGTATATTAAGTATTGGATGTTATCAAACAGTAATCCGTTTGAGGCGCTGAGAACCATAAAGCACATCGTCAGAGATTGTGAGATTATTGTACTTATTCGTGCTTCTGACATCTGTTGATCTTATGGTGGATCAGGTTTATCTGTGCTGTAGGCCAACACTGTATGTATATACGGACAGGCACGAGAAGCTGTCTCACTGGTTTCTCTGATATTCACTTAAATGTGGGGTCGTAGATGGTGTGCTTATGGCCCTTATGACTCCCAGGGCCTCATTTGTATTCTAGTCAAGTGGCCTTGTTGGTAGATGGTACTTCTTGAATTTAATTGTTTCCGCAAATAGAGATTGTGTTTAGAGTGTTTAGGGTTGCATGTTACCATGCAGGAATCGGCTTTCCTATGCACTGTCAACATGAAATCTGTTGAATCTGTTTTAGGTGATAACAGAGAAAACTACCAAGAAAAATTAGCTGCAAAGAAACTATTCCAGACCAGATCCACTGTCTGAGAAAGTGATGACATAAAAAAACAGTGACTACAAGAGAACATTTAACGTAGAAGTGTATAATAAGTGTATATTGCTATGTGGGTGCAACATAACAATGTCTGATTTTAGCCCAGAAGTTCATTTGTTAACTAATCATGTCTTAGAGATCTTGTACATCTGTCCATAAAAATTAAAAAAACATGAAAATTTCCACTTACACAAAAATGCGAAACAAAGAGTAGTGAAAGGATAAACATCATTCATTCTTGAGATTAACTGTACTTAATTATGTACAAAACAAAACAAAAAATACAAAATTCCACAAAAACAGTTCTTTCTCTTTTTAGACATATGTATATATTTGCGAATGAGCCCATTAGGACTACGCAAAGTGCTTAGTTGCATGCATTTGTCTTTCTTTGTGCCCATACTTCTTTCATTCTTTTTCTTGGGCTTCTTTCCTGTCTTGATTCCACGTTGTTCCAGTCTTCTTCTTTGGTTTCTGCTCTTGGTCAACTTGCCACTTGTCAATTTTGGATCTGAAGATTTCCCTGTTTTGGATATTGTCTGATGTAATTCGTGCTAGTTTCAGATCTGTTTTGATTTAGCCAACCCATTTCATTGTGTCTGATATATATTTACTCCTGTTTTCGTAGAATTCAACTATTTGCTTTGTAAGTCTGTCCAGATTCATTCTTTTGATGTGTCCATAGAATCTTAATCTGCGTTTTCTAATGTCGCCGTGAATATTAGCTTATTGTTTAATTTCCTGTTTGCCTCTGAGCCGATACTGTTCATCTACAAGTTTTGCACCTTAAAATTTTCTTATGATCTTCTGTTCCTTTTTCTGAATGTTTTCTACGTCTGTTTTCCTGTTTAAAATTAGTGTCTCCGATCCATATAGGCATTCTGGTTTTATGATGGTATTGTAATGTCGTAGTTCTGTGTGCTTGGAGACACATTTTTTCTGTAGATATTTTGTGTGAGTCGATAAGCAATGTCCATCTTTTGGCATGTGACTTCGTTGGTTTTCGTTTCTATCCCATTTTCCCGAATCGTTTCACTGAGATATTTAAATTGTGGGACTCGTTTAATTCTGCCATATTTTGTCTTCATGAATTTTGGTCCTTGTTTGTTGCAAGTCATACATTCTGTCTTTTCAAAAGATATTTGCACGCCGACTTTTTCCGCAGTTTCTTTCAGGAGTTCAATCTGTTTTTTGGCTCTTGAAACATCGCGAGTTAAGATGGCTGGACCATCTGCAAATGCTAAAGAATCTACTGTTAATTTTCCTGTGCCAAGAGTAATTGGTTGGTCAATCTTCAAGACTGATTTCAGTTTGCGTTATTCTTGTGTCACATTTTCAAGGACGCAGTTGAACAGTAGTGGAGAGAGTCCATCTCCTTGTCTTACTCCTGTTTTGATCAGAAAAGGTTCAGAGATTTCCCCCATAAATTTGACTTTAGTTTTTGTGTCTACCATTTTCTGTTGTATGATTGCAAGTGTTTTCAGATTTAAAACTGTCATTTATTATTTGGAATAATGATTGACGATCAGCTGAATCGTAACCTTTTTTAAAGTCAACAAATGTGCAAACTACATCTTTGCCACTTATTTCTGATGTCTTAAGATCAGTCTTAAGATCTGAATTTGCTCTGGATATGAACGGCCTGGTCTGAATCCTGCCTGATATTCTAAAATTTTTGGTTCAAGTTGTTGTTGTGCTCTATCAAGATGGCACTGGGATAGAATTTTGTAAACTATGGATATCAATGAGATTCCACTATAGTTCTTTACATCCGATCTATCTCCTTTGTTGCGTAGAGGATGAATTAATACATTTTTCCAGTCGCTCAGAATTCCTTCTTTTCCTTCCTTTCCTTTTTATAGTATTTGGTCCTGCTGATTTGAGGATTTCTGCTACGATTCCATCTTCACCTGCAGCTTTATTGTTTTTAAGACGTTTGATCTGTTGGTGATTTCCTCTGTGATAATGAGTTTGGGTTGTTGATTCAGGCTCCTGAGGCAGAAATCTTAGTGTTGGTTCTGGGTAGTTCAGCAGTTTCTCAAAATATCATGCAAGTTCTTCGCAATTTTCTTGATTGTTCAGTGCAAATTGCCCATTTCCTTTCTTGAAGCAAAGATTTTGTGGCTGATATCCAGTGAGTTTTGTTTTGAAATTCTTGTAAAAATTTCTCATGTTGTTTCTTTCAACGACTTTCTCAATTTCAAGTAGCTGGTCCTTTTCGAATTTCCTTTTGGTTTAATTGGTCTTTCTCTTTCCTCACTGCCAAGAATGTATTTCTGTTGTTCCAATTACTGTATGCTTCCAGTCGAGATTGGATTGCTTGTTCACATTCTTCTTTCCACCAAGGGTGTTTTTTTCTATTTTGCAGAGGTATCAGTGTTTGTGTGGTTTCGATTAGTTTGCTTCTGAGTTGCTTCCAATTGTTGGAGGGCTTTTTCTCTAATTCTCCTGTGGAAGTGTCAAATTTTGGAATTAGTGGCTTCCTTTTTGTAATCTCTGAGGTTTAATCTGTAGTTTGATTTCCGTTAGGTAATGGTCTGAGTCTACATTTGCAGCCTTGCTTGCTTGGATATTCACGATTTCTCTGTGGTTTGGATAGGAAACTGCTACATGGAATTCACCAATGTGTGAGTTGGGTGAGCTCCATGTCATTTGTTTTGATGGTTTCTTCTTGAAATACGTTGAGATGATTTTAAGGTTGAATATCCTGCAGAATTCGGCCCATCTCCACCCATTTTATTAGTCCATTTATGTGCTGGGAAGTTTCCTATTGTTCTCCTGTTTCTTCTTTCTTTGCCTAGCTCCACATTGAAATCACCTAGTAAGATTTTGAGGTGGTTTTGTAGAATTTTGGATACTATTTCTTCCAGCGATTCCCACGATTTGTCTGCCTTTGCACGATCTGTTTTATTGTCATCATTGATAAGCATGTGTGCATTGATCAGTGTGTACATTTTGTTTGGACACTTTAGGGTGATTGTTATTAGTCTATTATCTACAGGCTTCACAAGAGTTACCAAGTCGAGTATGCTCTTTTTCACTGCAAAAGCAACTCCTATATGTGGTGTATTATTGAGAATCCGTTTGTCTGTTTTGCTTTTGAAAAGTCCAAAAGTTCCAGAAATCCATTGCGTTTTCATCGGTCAGTCTTGTTTCTTGGAGTGCCAGTATTTCCAATTTTTGTTAGTTAAGGATTTTCTCTAGTTCATACAGCTTCCCTACCCACAAGAGAGAATTTATATTTAATGTTATGAAAAATGTTTTGGTATTTGGGCGAAGCTGGCCAGAGGTCTCCGAGTTCCCCTATAGGAGTGTCAAGCCAGACTCCCCAGAATCCGATACTCTGGTCGTGCTAATGATGGCAGCAGTGGATTGGTTACCACTGGGGGTACAAATTTGTTTCCTGTCACACCTCATAGTACTTGATCATCACACGTTTTGGACTGTAGTCCAGTTTCATAGGACTGGAGGGGGTAGTTCCAGAACATACATTTCGAGCCACACCTCTGGTGATCAGACGCTGACCACTTTGCCACTTGTTGCAAGTCAGATGCAGAGTGGATTTAAATCAGTTCATCTGCCCTTTCTGCCATTGGCGTTCCCCCTCTTCTGACTTTGACCCCGTTGATCATTTTCCTCATTCCCTCAGTTGATCCGCCGGTGCTTATTTGGCTATGCCTTATTCACACCTGTCCTGCATATCTACAGGAATGCCCCTATCAGCCATTGGGATGCGTCATGTTGGGGTTGTGGGCCCTCATCCCAGTATTGTATGCAGAGTTATGCCTAGCTCTTACTCAGTTCAGAGCTAGACCCCCACATAAGCTGACCAGGCATGGGTATATTATTATTGTTATTATTATTACTATAACAATAATAATAATTATTATTATTATTTCCTTTCTCAGGCGTTATGTCTGGTTAAAAATGGAAAGTGACGCGGACCTTGATCAAGCGTGACTTCCTTTTAACTGTACGGTATATGTTATATTGCATTTAGGAACTTTCGGGTAATTGAACATGTATCAATAATTACGGATTTCTGTAGTTGTATATATAAGTTTGGATGTAGCTGTATTGCATTGATGTACTGGTGGATATTGTGTGGTATGACTCCTGTAGTGGATAGTATAATTGGTATAATGTCAACTTTATCCTGATGCCACATGTCCTTGACTTCCTCAGCCAGTTAGATGTATTTTTCAATTTTTTCTCATGTTTTCTTCTGTATATTTGTTGTATTGGGCATGGATATTTCGATTAGTTGTGTTAATTTCTTCTTTTTATTGGTGAGTATGATGTCAGGTTAGTTATGCGGTGTTGTTTTATCTGTTATAATGGTTCTGTTCCTGTATAATTTGTATTTATCATTCTCCAGTACATTCTGGGGTGCATACTTGTATGTGGGAACGTGTTGTTTTATTAGTTTATGTTGTATGGCTAGTTGTTGATGTATTATTTTTGCTACATTGTCATGTCTTCTGGAGTATTCTGTATTTGCTAGTATTGTACATCCACTTGTGATGTGGTCTACTGTTTCTATTTGTTGTTTGCAAAGCCAGCATTTATCTGTTGTGGTATTGGGATCTTTAATAATATGCTTGCTGTAATATCTGGTGTTTATTGTTTGATCCTGTATTGCAATCATGAATCCTTCCATCTCACTGTATATTTGCCTTTTCATAGCCATGTGTTGGATGCATCTTAATCGATGTGTGGCTGTGTTGGATGATATGGGTGATTGCCATGTAGTGTTTTCTTTTTCCAATTTACTTTCTTCGTATCTGTTGATGTTATGTGATCTAAAGGGTTGTGGAAGTGGTTATGAAATTGCAGTGGTGTAGCCGATGTATTTATATAAGTGATTGCTTTGTGTATTTTGCTAGTTTCTGCTCGTTCTAGAAAGAATTTTCTTAAATTGTCTACCTGTCCATAATGTAGGTGTTTTATGTCGATAAATCCCCTTCCTCCTTCCTTTCTGCTTAATGTGAATCTTTCTCTTGCTGAATGTATGTGATGTATTCTACATTTGTGGCATTGTGATCGTGTAAGTGTATTGAGTGCTTCTAGGTCTGTGTTACTCCATTTCACTACTCCAAATGAGTAGGTCAATATTGGTATAGCATAAGTATTTATAGCTTTTGTCTTGTTTCTTGCTGTCAATTCTGTTTTCAGTATTTTTGTTAGTCTTTGTCTATATTTTTCTTTTAGTTCTTCTTTAATATTTGTATTATCTATTCCTATTTTTGTCTGTTTCCTAGATATTTATAGGCATCTGATTTTTCCATCGCTTCTATGGAGTCGCTGTGGTTATTCAATATGTAATCTTCTTGTTTAGTGTGTTTTCCCTTGACTATGCTATTTTTCTTATATTTGTCTGTTCCAAAAGCCATATTTATATCATTGCTGAATACTTCTATTATCTTTAGTAATTGGTTGAGTTGTTGATTTGTTGCTACCAGTAGTTTTAGATCATCCATGTATAGAAATGTGTGGTTTTGTGTTGGTATGTTCCAGTAATATTGTATCCATAATTTGTATTATGTAGCATGTTGTATAGTGGGTTCAGAGCAAGGCAGAACCAGAAAGGCCTTAATGAGTCTCCTTGGTATATTCCACGCTTAATCTGTATTGGCTGTTATGTGGTAGTATTTGAATTTGTTTGGATATTAAGTGTGGTTTTCCTATTTTTCATTACTATGTTTAGCAACTGTATCAATTTAGGATCTAGTTTGTATATTTCCAATATTTGTAGTAACCATGAGTGGGGTACACTATCAAAAGCTATTTGGTAATCAATGTGTTGTGGGCTGACAAGACAGCCAGTCCACAGTGACGGGTAACCGAAAGGCACGCGCTTAAACTCACGCAGGATGGCGTGAGGTCTGAAACAGGATACGTAATGAATGCTATAAAGAAAAGTATGTAGCTTCTGGAATACTTAACTTTAATCCATCATTTGTACACATCGTTCTTGATGAGACATGCTTCATACGATAACTATCAATTGCTATGGCGCCTTGCTAGGTCGTAGCCATTGACTTAGCTGTAGGCTATTCTAACTATCTTCTCTGCAAATAAATGAGGCTTCGTCAGTGTTGCATCGCTAGCTAAGTCGTCCGTACAACTGGGGCGAGTGCTAGTAAGTCTCTCGAGACCTGCCGTGTGGTGGCGCTCGGTCTGCGATCACTGACAGTGGCGACACGCGGGTCCGACATGTACTAATGGACCGCGGCCGATTTAAAGGCTACCACCTAGCAAGTGTGGTGTCTGGCGGTGACACCACACAATGTATGTATAGTGTAGCGACCTTCGTTTAGTTTTAGTTTGATATGTCACCTCTGTATCTATTATCTGTTGCTCTTTACATCCTCGTGCTCCTTTGCAACAGCCTTTTTGTTCTTCATTTATAATTTTGTTCTGTGTTGTATGTGTCATTAATTTCTGTGTAATGACTGAAGTTAATATTTTGTATATTGTTGGTAGGCATGATATGGGGCAATATTTAGCTGGGTTTGCTGTGTCTGCTTGATCTTCAGGTTTCAGATAAGTTTTTCCATGTGTAAGTGTATCAGGGAATGTCTATGGGTGTGCAATGTAACTGTTAAATAATTTAGTTAGATGTGAATGTGTTGAGGTGAACTTCTTTAGCCAGAAATTTGCTATTTTATCCCAGGGGCTTTCCAATTGTGAGTAGAATTAATTACTTGGGTGACTTCATGTTGCAAAATTATCACTTCAGGCATTTGTGGTATCATCTTGTATGTGTCTGTTTCTGCTTGTATCCACCGTGCATGCCTGTTATGCTGTACCGGGTTTGACCATATGTTGTTCCAGAAGTGTTCCATGTCTGTTATGTTTGGTGGATTGTCTATTTTAATGTGTGTGTTATCTATTGTATGGTAAAATTTCTTTTGGTTTGTGTCGAATGTTTGGTTTTGTTTCCTTCTATTTTCATTTTTTTGTATCTTCTAATTTGTTTGGCCAATGCTTGTAATTTCTGCTTCTTTTCATCTAATTGCTCTATCACTTCTTGTTGTGAGATTTTACCTAACCTTTTTCGTTTTTTGTCTGATATTTCATTTCTTATAAATTGTTTTAGCTTTCTGATGTCTTTTCTCAGTTTTTCTATTCTGATCTGTAGCCTGTGTTGCCATGCTGGTTTTGTGGGTTTCTTCCTTGTGTTGGTTGGTTCTGATCTCTGCCTAGTGTGTATACTTAGTGTAGTGAGTGCTCCTATATAAACCAGTAGTTGTAACTCTTCCTTAGTTGTATTTTCATTTATTTTGTTGTCTATGATTGTGTTGATAGTTGTTATTGTTGTTTCGACTTGTGGGTTATTTGGTGGTATGCAAGAATGGTCTAATGTCTGTATTTGTGTCTTTGTATTCTATATATATCAGCTGAAATTTTTCTTCTATATGTAACATGTGTGTCACTTCGTGTTCTATTTGTGCTTGTTCTGGTGGCTGTCTTAAGATTTCGTTTTCCTCTGATTGTTTAATTGATGCGTGTCGTTCTTTGTTTGTTTGCTCTGGGATGTTTGAGTCCGTTACTGTATTTTCTTCTTCTTCTTCTTCCTCTTCTTCTTCTGACTGCACATTATTTTGTTCCAGTATTTGTTGTACTTGTTGTTTGATGTTTTCTAATTCTGACTGGGGTATCCTGTTATTTTTGATTATTACACGGATCTGATCAGCTAGTCGTTGGTCTGTTAAAAATTTTAATTATAGGTATCTGGTAATAAATGTTGTGTATACTTGTGATCTGTACCCAGTTGTGTTGGTTCCTAAGTTTGTTGCTTGGTAATAACAGAACATGAGGTGTCGGTTAACGTCATCTGACCATCTCTTCCTCTGTCTTTGTTTTCCTTCTAGAGTGGTTACAGGAAGCATATCCTGCAAAACACCTCTATTTGGATTTAAATCATTTTCCGTGTGGCTAGCAGTGTCATTACCATAGTGGACAGGCGTAGGGCTCAAGCGTTGTCCCCGACCTTGACAGCGCTTGTCCGAGGCTTCAGTAGTTCTGTCCTGAACCAACTAATCAAACTAAAAGGGGGGTTAGCCCTATTAGAGGTTTGTTCTTTTCGTCGCCTTATAATTATTATTATTATTGTTGTTATTATTATTATTACTGTTATACATCAGATTCTATTAATTTCAGAGATATCAACAAGATGAAAACCATAAAGTAGCAACTGAGGGAAATGACTGCAGATATTAATACAGAGCTTTACCCAATTCTTCTTTTAGATGCTTCTGATAGAAATATTTTCACGAAACTACGGTGGTATTAGCGTATGGATCACTTCATCAAAATACACAGTTCTTTGCACCTAGAAATCTCTCCTATTATTTTCACCTACAAAAGGGATTGGTAGCATAGTTTTACTCGTTACTGTCCTGTGCCATAAACTTCTGTGACACTGTAGCAAAAAAGTAGGTCCTATTTATTCTAAAAAAGTGAACTGAACATATTGTGTTAAGCTGATAATAGAAGATCTTGCAGCAGTGTATTCCAGGACATATGGATTGTTAAGCTTGTTTTGCTTCCTAAAATTATATATGTTTCGTAACAAGAGCGAATTAACTCGGACAATACTGCAATTAAACCTTCCGAATAGACTATGAATCCCTCTTTAGCTTTCAGAGTAGAGTTTTATATTCTGGAGCAGAAGTCTATAATAGGTTGTTGGTAGACTTCAGGCAGGAAACTGAAAAACTGGAGTCAGAAACAAACTAAACTACAGCTTGTTGTCTACACCTGTAATTTCTAAGAATATACTAATTTTGAAACCGGTCTAAAACTGTAAAAATATTATCTCTAACTTGTAAGGACTGCTATATCACACAGCTGAGACACTGAGACAGCGGCGCATTATTTTCCTTCGTGAAATCCTCCTTCGGGATGGCATATGTAGCCTCATAAGTGTTATGTATGATTTCACTCAATGCTTGTTTGGAAAGTCTAGTAGAGAATTCTTGCTCCTTGTGGCTTCTTCCTGTTACCAGGGATCTTAACATTAGTGTCAACTGTTGGTGTGGAGTAATTGCTCCCATCGTACAAGTATTTTTCATTACTATACAAGTCGTCATGATCGTCGTAACATAATTGTGTGTTTCCAAATCTATCCGCAAGTAAACAAGCTAGCCGTCAGGCTCGTCCTCCAGCTAGCGGATAAAATTTATGTGCAAAACTACCTTCGCTTAAGCTGTCATTATATAGACCATTCTGACCGGTCTTTCCGTTTCTTGCATTTTGTTTGAAGTATTTTTTGCAATACATGTTACTAACACCCAAACCATAACAGAATTTTCTTCATTACGAATTTCTGAGTAAATGAAATAAATTTTGAGGTTGCAACTGGCTAGTCGCTTGGCACTGAAACTGTTCTGTTCTATACAGACAGATGGAGAGCGATTGGTTGATTGAAATTTATTTCAAGTGAACATGCCACATTTGTTGTGATTTGTTGCATGCATAGACATTTGTACATATACTTTGCGCAGCAGATCGTTGCGCGTGGACAGGCCTAGAAACCACCGTGACTATGTTGTGCCATAGTTAAGTTAGACTGTTGTTTGTTGTTCCCGGGGCGCAGAGGGGGAATTATATCGATCATGATAGCGTCGATTTAAGTGTAACATCTCTGGGAATACAGGAAAGTAGTGGCAAAATCTTTGACTTTAGCTTGGTGTGGTGTGTTGTTATACGGAAGCCGAATAAACACAAAAATATACTTGTTAGTAGAAGTTACGTTGGTGACTTTTAGCAGACCAATGGTATGTTTCCTTAATAATTGAGTGTGATAAACGATTACACCTATATAGATGGACATTTTCTTGTTGTTAGAGTTCATTACAGACATTGTCGGATTATGCATTCTTCCCATTCTTTTCGCAGTTGACAATTAACCGACGAGTAACATCGTTTACGAGAGGCAAACATTTAAGCCCTGTCGAACTCTTCTCTGGGTTTATCTGGACAACCTAATGAACGAGCTGAAGTCTTCTAACACTTCTCAAGTGCACTCAGCCCAGGCAGTCATCAATGGGAGTGGACATGGTATGTTTGCCTTTTTTACTAATTGTTTAATTCATCACTCGTACGGTGAAATCACACTTTGTTTTGAAACTCCTTTAGTTCCTGTGTTTACTTCCCCAAACATTTGGACAACTGTTTAGTTCAAGGAAGCAGTGTTTAACTGTTTATAATTTACAGTGTTTATATTTTTTCACTCGGTTATTAATTCAACAGTCATTAGTTCAGTTGACAGGATGATCAACACCGGCTACTCGTCTTTTTCTATACCGTATATCTTGAGATGTGTAGAGATATAAAGACATGGCACAATTTTCGATGTAGAAGACATAAACTTTTAATTAGAAACAATCTCTGACGAAGCAAGACTTGGTCATCAGCTTTAAGGTTACAGGAAATATAGGAAAAGATTTATCTGTGATGTATAATGGGTTCTTCTAAAATCAAATCATATCTCAAAATCGACCTCAAAACCAAAAACACTATCGGTAACTAAACTGCTTTTGCGGCCAGCCTGTCAATTTGTACCCAAGAAGTAAGTAAGCTACTGAAAGACTGCAGTGCTAAAGGTTCAGTGCATGGCAAACTGCTCGTTTATTAAATTGAGAGAAACAGTTTTGTGGGAAGAAAGAAGTTGTCAGGTTCAAAAATATGAGAGTGAAGGATAATTAATTTGAAGCAACTGTCTAATAAAAGAAGCAATTCTTTTGCCAGATTGTGAAAGATTCGATTAAGTAAAACTTCTTATTCAGATTGACCAATGCTCGAATTCTTATGTTAATGGAGAGATAAATTGGCTCAGGCCATGAATTATTTGCTTAATAAATCAAACAACAACTGGCCTTTGGCGGATTATTTGTGTGTAAATTATATATGGCGATTCTGGCATTTGCTAAATCGTTATCCGATGACTGTATTAAGCTTTTTTCTCATTTTCTGAGATTGTTCCAAGTGAATGCTGAGATGGTTTCTTCAAGCATCCACTAGGAGTGATTACCTTTTTGAGCTCTGTTGATAGCGCATCAGTAGCTAATGGTAAACCTCATATTTTTGTTGGGTCTGCTACCAGTTTGCGAGTTCAGATAAACATAATATTTCAGTGGTTCAGCTATTGAACCAAAATATGATTTTAGTTTCATTTTAGGATCAAGTAACCAATATTAACATTCCCACAATTTTTTGAAAATATGTTTTGAATTCTAAACTCTAATTTCATTTCTTCTGTTGTTAATGGAAGCAGAGTTGAAATTTCCTGACACTCCTGTCACTCCAGGTGACTTCCAGCATGACATCTTCATGCCAAACTATTGCTGATTCTATCTGCAATCTGTGTCCTATTTGTGTTAGGTGATTAGTACAGGTGTTAATTTTTTGTCCAAGGTATTAGGAAGACATACAAACTCTGTGGCTACCTGAAATAAATAAATAATTAAAGTTTATTTCTGAAAATGAAAAAAAAAACGTGATAATGAAAATGTTTTACAGTATACTTGGTTCTAGGACACTACCCATCTGCTTTCATCCGTGATGTAACTGCTCTGTGCCATGATGTGTTCTGTACATCATTGATCTGTGATGTGTGTGTTTGAGGTGGAAGTGAAATTTTCTTGTAGAGGGCACAGTTTATGAAGAGGTAGTGCGCTCTAGCGGTTGTGTCATTCAGTGTGCTACTGTCGTGGTGATGTGGACTGTACAAAATTATGTGGTGACACAATGGAATATATTGTGCAGAATGTTGTGACATAAAACAATGTTGTAAATTCTAAACTGTACTCTTAGGTATGTGCGTAACCACTTCATAAGTGGATCAGTACTTTTAATTGAATTTAATTGAAAACATTGTTCCACTTACCTTCTCCCATGTTTTCATTCAAAACATAGTTTATTCTACATTCTCCCATGATTAATTAAAAAAACGTTGATCCACCTGCAATGTTTTTCATCTTCTCATGTGTTCCACTGTATTGTCGTATCCAATTCATCATTCCTCAAGTACGCTTCCCATAATTCACCGGGCGTACAGTTACCGGCTGGAACACACAACAGGAAAACCACCAACACTGTAAGTGCACCTTTACTCTAGGGTTGAGTTATATAGATAAACTGAAGATTGGAGTACTGGCTGTTGTAATTGCGAGGGGGGGGGGGGGTGTTATTGCTATCCTGGGCTAGGGTTGAGCTATATAAGTGACCTAAAGATTGATATATTGGCATTTGTAGTGGTTATTCATACCCTGATGTCGTGTTGAGGTATATTGGTAAGCTGGAGAGTGGGACACTGGGTTTTGTGCTGGTGGGAGTGGTTTTTGATATCCTGATCTAGAGTTGAGCTATATAGGTGATCTGGAGATTATAGAATGAAGGCTTTCATGGCCAGATGACACAGCTGCTGGTAAATCTTTTGGGATGTGAGGTCGTGGTCCAAGAAACTGTTCTATTCCTGACCTTTCGCCCAGGACTGTGCTGGTCATCCTCATAGGTGCTCTTCCACTGAGTCTTGTCGACTGACTGGTCGGACATCTGAGAGCAACATAAATACTGTAGGAAAGGGGGCATGGTTAAAGTAACATGTGATGAGCAGAGATAAAACTTAACTTCCAATTTTCATCTTGCCAAAGATAAAACTGTCTAGCAATTCTGCAGAGCTACTGCCCATATGTTGGTGAGTTTCATTGCATCCTCTTTCCTATTAAAATTATCCTGATGATTATAAATTACAATGACTTCTCTACATAGTTGTGGATAATAATTTGACGTTGCAGATAAAATTTTTGTTTCAGAAAACTTCACTTCATGGTTTCCTGATGGAAGAGCATGCTCTGCTACAGCCCATTTCTCTATAGTTTGTAGTTGGCAAAGACTTTTGTGCTCTTTTAGCCATGTATTTATGCTCCTCTTGGTAGTTCCAATATAAACTTTGCCACATGAGCACGGAATTTTGTGTACATCACATGTCGACAGAGGAGGGTGTTTATCCTTCACAGATCGGAGTACTTGACTTAGTTTCTTTGTTGGTCTACAGACTGGTCTGATATCATGTTTCTGTAAGATCATAACGATCTGATCCATTACTTTCGTAATAAAAGGGAGAGAAACTGTGTTTTTCCGTTATTGTGGTTCATCCTTTGCCTGCTGAAGTACCTCAAAGCATGTGCAATATGGGTCCCAAAGGAGCTGACGTGTCTACACAAGGAAAGAAGGTTGAGAGAGTGCACAGAGCTAAAGGAATATTATGAAAGAGAAAGTGAGCACTTCCTCAATAAAATTTTAACTTGTAATGAAACTTGGGTTCACTGTTATGAGCCAGAATCAAAAAGACAAAGTGGAAGCACACCAACTCACGTGTCAAGAGAAAATTGGAAACCCAAGCATCAGCAGGAAAGTCATGTTGACTCTCATGAAAGCCATGAGAGAGAGAGACGTGGATCTCAGAGGAGAGATGTGTTTCTGCAGCAAGACAATGCATGTCCTCATATTGCTCAACTAACCTGTGAAACCATTGACAAAATGGGCTGGGAAGTACTGCCTCATCCCCCAGTCTTGATTTCCACTTGTGTGGTGCACTGAAGGTGGAAAGAGGTTCCAGGACAATGAGAACATGAAAAAGTTTGTGGGAAATTGGTTCAAACATCAAGATAAAGAGTTCTTTGCACCCGAAATAAAAAAAGCTTGTAGCCCATTGGAACAAGTGCATGAATGTTCAAGGGGATCATGTTGAAAAGTGGAAAAAGTATTGTTTTGTAAAAATAAATGCTGTTTTCTCCAGACCAATTTGTCTCTTTAATTATTGAATGACCTTCATATTTGTACTCTAAACATCACCATATAATTATTTCGTTCCCCCTAGACATTTTATATCACTGGGTAAGCGGTCAACATTTTTTGTTGCAGCATTGTGCACCTCTTTCTGTGCTAAAGGCAACCTTAATGTTGAGTAATGAATGTCATTTTTCTTTCTAGTATCGTAATTAAGTACCTCATTGTTTGTTTTGAACTGTAGTGGATTATTTACTACAGACTTCATGAGGGAGTAAATATACTGTGAAGCATTAGTGAGAATGCTGAACTCCTTAAACAGATGTCTACAAGATGATCGCGGGTGAGCACCACATATTACTCTTACAGCACGTTTTGGGGCAATGAAGACCTTTTTTCTTAATGATGAGTTGCACCAGAACTTTATTCCATATGACATTACTGAATGAAAATAAGCAAAATATGCCAACTTATTGATTTTTGTCTCCCCAAAATTTTCAGTGATTCTAAGTGCAAATGTGGCTGAACTAAGTTGTTTTAGGAGTTCCAAAATGTGTTTTTTCCACTTTACATTCTCATCAATATGGACACCTAGGAATTTTGGAGTTTCCACCATATGTTTTATTTCACCTCCATGTGTTACACTTATCACTGGTGCAGTGCCCCTAGAAGTGCAGAACTGATGTGTCTTTCTGAAATTCAGGGTGAGACCATTCGCAGAAAACCAGTAAATGATACTTTTGAGAGCTTTGTTCGCCATTTCTTCCATTTCTGTATGTATACTGGGAGTGATAACAATACTGATGTCATTTGCAAAAAGAACTAATTCTGTTTGTTGTACATTAGGTGGCAGATCATTTACATATATGAGAAACTAGTGGACCTAAGATTGAGCCTTGGGGAACCCCATATGTGATTTCTCCCCAGTCAGAATTATGTCCCTGGCTGTTGGTTGAATTACTTTTAAGTACATCTTTCTGCATTCTTTTGGTTAGATATGACATGATCCATTGGTTGATTATACCATCAATCCCATAAAACTTCAATTTTTCTTGGAGTATACTATGATTTACACAATCAGATGCCTTGGATAGATCACAGAAAATACCTACCAGTGTTCATTTTTTATTTAATGTTTGTAATATCTGTTGTGTGAACATGTAAATGGCATTCTCAGTAGAGCAACCCTTCTGAAACCCAAACTTTGATTTGCTGAGGATGATATTGTTGCCAAGATGAGATACTATTCTAGAGTACATCACCTTCTCAAAAATTTTGGAAAATGATGTCAGCGGTGAAATAGGTCAGTAGTTACTGACGTCTCTCTTATCTTGTTTCTTAAAGAGGGGTTTAACAACGGCATATTTTAGTCTCTCTGGAAAAATACCTTGAGTTAGTGATGCATTACATATTTCGGACAATACCATACATATCATACGGGAACAAATCTTTAGTACTCTATTGGAAACACAATCAAAACCAGAAAAGCTTTTATTCTTGAGAGAATGTATGACCCTCTTAATGTCAGAAGTTGGTGGTACATTCATATGATGTAATTTTATGAGAGTTACTTCTTCAACATATTGCTGTGATATTTCTCTTGAACTGTTGGTCCCTCTGCTTTCTACTTTGTTTAAGAAATGATTTTTAACTACATTTGCTACCTGTGACATGCCATTTATAAGCCTTCCATTCAATTCCATAGTAATGTTATCCTCTTCTGTGGTTGGTTGTCATGTGTCTTGCTTCATTATATTCCATATTGCCTTAACTCTGTTGTCAGACATACTGATTTCTGACATTATGTGCATGCTTCTTGATTTTTTGATAACCTTTCTTAGTAATTTTGAGTAGTTTTGTAGTGTGCAACTACTGCAGGGTCTCTACTTTTTCTTGCCAAAAGATACATTTCCCTTTTCCTTTCACAATAGACTTTAATCCCCTTACTGATCCATGTCCCTTCTGATTAGCTTATGTGGGAAGCTATTTTGAAATACTTACATGAATTTATTATGGAATAGGTTGTTTGTTGTAAACTGCTCTTATAAACATTTGCCCTGTAGTCATTAATGATAGTAACTGACTTCCACTACAGTGTATCCACACTGTAAGGCAGTATGTCATTTATCCTGACTAACTGTGTCATGATCAGAGAGATCATTTGTTAATGAGTTATTTATTTTCCTCAATACGCTGGCTGTAAGGTCCTTCATAAGTTTTTTGTACTGTCCTGACGTTAAAAGGTTCAAAATTTTGCTTTGATAATCCTCTGTATTCATAACAATAGTAGCATTCCCTTTATCAGCAGGAAGAACCACTGCCTCTTCATCTGCATTTAAATCTCTGAGAGCCTTCCTCTCACCTTTCATTAAATTAAATTCCAAAGGTTTACTGTGGCATAAGACCATGGTGGTTTCAATTCAAATTGCATTTGCAGTTTCCTTGGGAACATTTCATATACCTGCTTCTATATGCACGATAATATCCTCAACTAGTACTCTCTTATGTGTCACAGGATAGTTTCCTTCTTTAGCAAGGACGGAAATCTCGTCTTGAGATAACACTCTCTCCGACTTGTTAATAACAGTATCAGACATCACCGTATTGCTTGTAGTTGCTACATTAGTTTGTAACTTTCCGAACTTTTTCTTATGTCTACTAGTAGACGTTTCCATCACGGCTTTGATAGATGTAAGTGTAAGGTAATCTATTTTATTCCACAGATCTATCTGTACCTTACTAGCAAGGAATAAATGTGGTTTCAGTGACTTACGGTCAACAGAATCCATTTTTCGTCTTGTATGGCTGACTCATATATAAAAGATTCATGTCATTTTATTGAGAAACTTGAAGGGTTAATTCTGGCTACTGTCCTTATTCACTATGATGCCAGTTAGTGAAGCTATGATTTTTATAACGGAATATTTCTCCAGGAGATTTGACTGCTCTTTTTTGAAATTGCCGTATTTCAAGTCAGTTCCAGTGGGATAATGAATTTATGAGCAACTTGATGGTGTAGCAATGGGTAACTCATTAGGTCCTGCGATCACAATTTCTGTATGTAGAAATTCGAACCATCGGCTGATAAAGGTTTGTAGATGACATGTTTGTGGTTTGGTCCCATGGTAGAAAGGCTTTGGACAATTCTTTGACCATCTGAATAAAATTAATAAAAAAATCCAGTTCACCATGGAAATGGAAAATGATAATAGGATATCTTTCTTGGATGTTATGAGACAGTCTGATGGAAATTTGGGACAACAATTTTTTTTGGAAAGCAACACATACGGGCAGATATTTCCATAAAAACTCCAATCATTATCCACAACAAAAGAGAGGTGTCACTAAAAGTCTTGTCGATAGAGCCAAATGGATATGCACATCGGAACACTTGGACGCTGAAATTAAACATCTGAAGTAGGCTTTCGAGAAACTTTTGGCCATAGAACAGAAGACTGAAGGACAAGGATGAAGCGAAACAATGGAAAAATACAGTTTCTCTCCCTTTTATGAAAATAGTAATGGATCAGATCTGTAAGGCTTTACAGAAACATGACATCAGCCCAGTCTTTAGACCAACAAAGATAAATAAGTCAAGTACTCCAGTCTGTGAAGGAAAAACACCCTCCTCTGTTGACATGTGGTGTATACAAAATTCTGTGTACATATGGTATAGTTCATATTGGAACTGCCTAGAGGAGCATAACTACACGGCTAAAAGAGCACAAAAGTCTTTGCCGACTATGAAATATAGAGAAATTAGCTGTAGCAGAGCATGCTCTTCAGTCAGGAAACCACTAAGTGAAGTTTTATGAAACAAAAATTTTGTCTGCAATGTCAAATTATTATCCACAACTATGTACAGAAGCAATTGAAATTTATAAGCATGAGGATAATTTTAATAGGAAAGAGGAGGCAATTAAACTTGGCAGCATATGAACAGTAGCTCTGCAGAATCACTAGACAGTTTTATCTTTGACGAGATGAAAATTGGTAGTTAAGTTTTATCTCTGACAAGAATTATCTCTGCTCAACACATGTTACTTTGACCATGCCCCCTTCCCTACAGTATTTATGTCGTTCTCGGACGTCTGACCAGTCAGGCTGCAAGACTCAGTGGAGTAGCACTTCTGAGGATGTCCAGCACAGTCCTGGACAAAAGGTCAGGAACAGAAGAGTTTCTGGGACCACAACCTCACATCCCGAAAGTTTTACCAGCAGATCTGAAGATTGTCATACCAGATTTAGTAGCTGGGGGAAGGAGGAGGGGTGCTGTTGGTATTTTGGTCTAGGGTTGAGCTACATAGGTGATTGGAGACTGGGATACTGACTGTTGTTGTGGGGAGGGTTTGTTGGTATCCTGTCTATATTTGAGTTATATAGATGAACTGGAGATCAGAAAACTGGCTTTTGTAGTTGTGGTGAGGATGGGGGTTATTGCTAATATCTTGGTTTAGGGTTGAGCTACATAGGTTAACTGGAGATTGGGATAATGTGATCTTATGGTGTGTTTCATATGGTTTTGTTGAGTTTTATTTTTTACCAGTTTCAAGTGTAATTTTTCCCCATTGTTGTGTCTCTAATGGTGGTGTTTCTATTATTGAATTTTTAGTTTGTCCCCACCCGAAACCCCCTGTTTTCTCACATTTGTCCCACTGATTTCATTGGGTTCAGTCAGTGTATTGGTTTTGATGGTATTTGTATTTTTGCGGGCGTTATGATTTATTTTTTTCAAAATGTTGCATATGCTCAATAAAGGGGTTTTTGGCATGGTGATGATGTCATTGGTCAAAGCAGATGGGTGGAATCCCAGTCTCTAGAAATGCCAAATTTTGTAATCAGCAACACAGACAAATTCAGAATATTCTCCAACACTGTCTTTGAAATAAACATGCCCTGTTTGCTACCTGAAAATAACAGAAGTAAACAGACTAAAGGAACAACTCTTTGTGTATTTTGACAATACATAAACCATTCATTAAAGTAACACAATAGTGGAAAATCCAGGATGGATTGACAGTGTTATGATAAGGATATATTGTTACTGGTTATATACAGGAGATGTTGGGTGACAGACAGACAGACATACAACAAAAATAGCTGCACCATACATTAATATGTTACTTACATTATGTGCCTTTTGTATGTGAAACATTCTTTAGTAAAGCCACTTTAAAAAAGTGGAAGAGTAGTAATGTAGACAATTACAGGCAAATATCCTTGTTGATTGTGATTTTTTTTTTTTTTTTTTAAACACAGGATGTAAATAGTAATACATCTAGGTCCATGTGATCTTCCAGACATGTGGCTTGCTGACAGGAAAGATGTATCAACAGAAAATGCAATTCATTCTTTTGTGTGTGATGCACTTGTAGGACTAAATACTAATTTGACAGTGGATATCTTTTTTTTTATTTTATTTACCAAAAACCTTTTATATGTACCATACGTTTTAGAACTTTATCGAATTTGGTTGGGGACTGAAATGGTATAGAATAAAAAAGATAAGCTACTTGTAGAGTATCAATGAGCAGGAAAGAGATTTGAATCAGATTGACACACTGTAACATGGGGGTGCCTTGGGCTTTGATTGTGGTATCTTTCTTTTCTTAATGTGCGTGTCTAGTCTGAAATTAACATGTCAGGCGATATCAGAAGTTCAGTTTGTAAATCACAGGAGTGTCAGTGAAAGACATGGGATGTAAAATAATGATTTTGCTGTTGTAAGTCTGCTTCTTCAGTGACTCAGATTTTATTAAACACATATGTAGCCTACAAATAATTCATAGAAAGTAAATAGTTCCTAACTCTTCTGGAAACACGCAAAACAAAAGGCTTCTATATGTTGATACCTCGTGGTTGATACACTACTTTCGAAGGTTGATGAATGACTCACGTGTTAGTCAGCAGGAGAGCAGTGTTCATAGGTTCGACTGGGGAGCACCCAAATATGAACCGTGCTCTCACCAAATCCATTTACTGTCAGTTCATTCGTCCAAAGCACAGTGGTTGGTTGAGCAGTTTGCAAGAACTGTACTACACTAGGCAGACAGGCTACCCCATGGGGCCAGATGCAGTAGGTAAGTAACAAGAAGTCCAAATCACAATCAAGGAGAAAACCACATCACACAGGTTTGTCATCAACACGTACACTGGAGAGCTTGCTGTAAACATCAACTGGTTGATGAGTGTGCGGCAGTCCGCAACAGTCCACAAATGTGCCGCATGACCTGGCACTGGCAGATGTACCCTTCCTCACCATGGCTAGCAACCTCACTGGATGCATGCATAATTATATTGAGTGGTCTATTGATAAATCTGGCGGATCACAAGATTAGCAAAAAGGGTAGTGGAAAACTTAAGCTCTTGGTTTACTGAAAACAGATTAACTGCAACATAACCCAGTGCATACGGTTTCTGTCATTGAAATTTTGTTGAACCAAGGTTGGTGGAGAAAGGAACTAAGTAACTTTCACATTTTTATTTTTTCATGTAAATGTATTAAATAGGCAAAGGCTCATGTTACAGTGATTGAGTTTCTTTCTCCACCGCATATCACGTCTTGCAGCTGTCCATAATGTCGATGGGCTTGTAGTGTGCCACAGGCATAACAAGCCAGTAATTTGGCACCAACTTTATGATGTGTCATTGTTACTGTTCACTGTTGCTATGACAGGGTTGCCACAAGTTCTGGAAATCAGGGAATTTCAAATGTGTTAGGGAAATTTGAAAAACACTCTGGAGAAATCTCACTTTTGTCGCAGTAGATGAATTGGTTTGTTTACTGAGATGTCATGCTCTTAGTTGGCTGGGCACAGCTGAGTACGTGAGCCACTTCCGTACTCCCTCATTCTTATTGCTTCTTCCCTTTCTACCTCTCCCCTCAGCTTGCAGTCAGTGCTGTCACCACTTCTTGCTGCTAGCTGCTGTCAAGAGACGGGGAGGCGTGAGGAGTGGTTTGTTTGGACCTGATTCTCAAGAGATTTTTGATACAGCAGCCGGAGACAGCTGTCATGTGTGCATGATTTCTGAGTGATTGTGGGAATGTGTGCATGCTCTCGTTTTCTGACAAAGGCTGTGCCCAAAAATTTAGTTGAGAGAGCTTGATTGTCTTTTCTACGTGCCTGTCTGTGGCTCAGCAATCATCTTTACGATGAGTTGCTACCTATCCTCATTAGTATTGATTCTCAGAGTATTCGTGCAAGTTATCTGTTGCCTGGATTGATCACAGTGGTCTCATTTCATCAATATGGTGTTTGTGACGTGTAAATAGCTGGCCACACCAGTGGACTTCCATGATGGGCCAAAACCGCAGGCCATTTCTGTGGGTGTCTGTAACGGTTCGGGCCTGCCAATCTGAAGCCTGTCATTTCCCACTAATGTGTAGGCCCTGTCCACCGTGTCTAGTCTCACCGATCTGCCTGCTGGCCAAGTATGTTTGTGTGGCATAATGTGGCAGATTTTCACGGTTTATCCATGGACTCAGGACTGCAGTGCTCCTCAGCAGGCCAGAGGTCGTGGGCATGGATTTTAGTAATTGTGACAGTCTCACCGCAAGTATGTTGTAGAATGCTGTGTTTTATAGACATTTTACTTATTCTAATACATTTTGACACTTCAAAAGTAGTTTACGTATTATAAAATGTGGATGCTAAGAGGAAGAAAGTTGTGGCAGTCACCGGCAGTTTGTACGCTATGCACTTAAGTATCTCTTGAAAGAAAAACGACACAATACCTGTAAAATAGTAGACATAACACAGTGGGTAATAACCGACACTAACAAACATAGTAGAACCAACATTTTATTGGCAGACACCTATGGTGTTAGTTTACATAACTCTTCCCTGCCTTATACACTTATTTCAAGATGCCTACCTTTTCTGAGGTGAAGATATTTTAAATCCGTCTTGCGACTTCAATGAAATGCATATTTTTGTCACCAAATGTGTTTACTGGAATAAAATAACATCAGTGGTATTAATGAAACACACACACCACATGGCTTGCTTTCTCCATCTAAAACAGTTGATGTTAGTACTTAAGATTTTTACTCACACGTTTAGAAATACAGAAGTCCTTACATTTTTTGTCAATTGAAGAGTTCCTAGATAACAGAACACACCATGTCATTCTCAATGGAGAGAAGTCTTCCGAAGTAAGAGTGATTTCAGGTGTGCCGCAGGGGGGTGTCGTAGGACCGTTGCTATTCACAATATACATAAATGACCTTGTGGATGACATCGGAAGTTCACTGAGGCTTTTTGCGAATGATGCTGTGGTGTATCAAGAGGTTGTAACAATGGAAAATTGTACTGAAGTGCAGGAGGATCTGCAACGAATTGACACATGGTGCAGGGAATGGCAATTGAATCTCAATGTAGACAAGTGTAATGTGCTGTGAATACATAGAAAGATAGTTCCCTTATCATTTAGCTACAAAATAGTGGGTCAGCAACTGGAAGCAGTTAATTCCATAAATTATCTGGGAGTACGCGTTAGGAGTGATTTAAAATGGAATGATCATATAAAGTTGATCGTCGGTGAAGCAGATGCCAGACTGAGATTCATTGGAAGAATCCTAATGAAATGCAATCTGAAAACAAAGGAAGTAGGTTACAGTACGCTTGTTCGCCCACTGCTTGAATACTGCTCAGCAGTGTGGGATCCGTACCAGATAGGGTTGATAGAAGAGATAGAGAAGATCCAACGGAGAGCAGCGCCCTTCGTTACAGGATCATTTAGTAATCGCGAAAGCGTTACGGAGATGCTAGATAAACTCCAGTGGAAGACTCTGCATGAGAGACGCTCAGTAGCTCGGTACGGGCTTTTGTTAAAGTTTCGGGAACATACCTTCACCGAATAGTCAAGCAGTATATTGCTCCCTCCTACGTATATCTCGCGAAGAGACCAAGAGGATAAAATCAGAAAGATTAGAGCCCACACAGAAGCATACCGACAATCCTTCTTTCCACGAACAATACGAGACTGGAATAGAAGGGAGAGCCGATAGAGGTACTCAGGGTACCCTCCGCCACACACCGTCACGTGGCTTGCGGAATATGGATGTAGATGTAGATGTAGAATTTATATCTTTACTTACCCATGCCCCCCAGGGGGCCCACAGATCTTTTTTGGGTATGCGTGTGGCGCATGTGGGTCTGTGAGATATTGCAGCCTTTATTCTTTTCCAGGCTGCTTTACCTTCTTCTTTTCCCTTTGCTCCTTTCTTTCCTTCTCTTGGTGTGCATCTTTATGTTGGCCCAACTATCCTCATGACTTTGCTTCTTCTTGCGGTTTTGGTTGCTTTTTCCTCCTCCTTTTTGGCTTTTTTCCCCCTCAGGGATTTGATCTCCATCTCCAAATTTGAAATCTGTAGTGTGAGCCAGATGGCGAAGAACTCCCTCCCTAGCACCTTCCCCGTGGGTTCCTCCTCCTCCTCCTCTTCCTCTTCCTCCTGCTCCTCCTCCTCCTCCCCCCTTTCCTTCTCCTCTCCCTTTTCCCCCTTCCCCTCCCTCCCCCCCAAAGCTCTTTGGCCTCCTTGCTAGGGCACCAGCTCGATAGCCAGTCCATGTAGTGGGGCTGTTGTGTACCCATCTGGCTGTGCCCCCTGACGACACAGGGATCACACTGCTGGTACTTGCACTGTGAACACCTTGTGCAAGCCTAGGAGTGGTTGCCCATCTTTTTGGGGTGTCGAAACTCCCGGCAATGACCGTCCTGCCAGGCAGCCATTGCTGTGACTGGGTGACACTCACGAGGCGAGCCCCTGTTCAGAGTGTGTGGTACCAGGACGGACATTTGGCACATGAAATGTGTTAAACTCCCTGGCCACTCTACTGCTTCCTCAACACAGTTCTGTCTCAGTTCCTGTTTCTGCCTTCCTGGCCTTACTCTCCTTCGATACACTGGGAGGTGGACCAGGTCTGCCGGCTTGGGGCGAAACCCTTTCCAGCTTCCTGATCTGTATCAGGACCAACGGAGAGACTTGTGCCACCACCAAACCCCTTTTCTTTGTGACAAGTTCAGTGAAGTTGAGTCATTAACCAAGATGAGATCTGGCTCTCTCCTTATAAAGACAACTTCTGTCAGTCAGCTTCCCTCTGTGCTTGCGACCGTTTAGGGGACATCCCCGTGACTATCGTTCCTCACAAGCCACTCAATACGACACAGGATGTAATTTTCCATAGGGACCTTCTCCTCCAGGTCGATAATGAACTTACAGCTAATCTGGAACAACATGGCATTCATTTCGTCTAGCATGTCCAGAAAGGCCCTACGGACCATCGTATAGACAAAGGTGCTTTCATAATTGCATTTGAGGGGGATACCGTGCCGAAGAAGGTCAAGGTAATGGTGTACAGGTGCAACGTGAAACCGTACATTTCGCCTTCTATGTGTTGCTTTCATTGCCTCAAGTTCAGCCACATGTCCTTGTGATGTGATGCCACTTCCATCTGTGGTGACTGAGGCCGCCCTCTTGCCGTTGCACCCCACTGCCTAACTGTGTAAACTGCTCTGGTCTCCATTCTCCCCACTCACCAGTGTGTCCAGTGTTGTTGTTGTTGTTGTTGTTGTTGTGGTCTTCAGTCCACAGACTGGTTAGATGCAGCTCTCCATACTACTCTATCCTTTCCAAGCTCCTTCATCTCCAAGTAACTACTGCACGCTACATCCTTCTGATTTGCTTAATGTATTCATCTCTTGGTCTTCCTCTAAGATTTTTACCCTCCATGCTGCCCTCCAATACCAACTTGGTGATCCCTTGGTGCCTTAGAACATGTCCTACCAACCAATCCCTTCTTTTAGTCAAGTTGTGCCACAAATTTCTGTTCTCCCCAGTTCTGTTCAGTACCTCCTCATTAGTTACGTGATCTACCCATCTAATCTTAAGCAGTCTTCTATAGCACCACGTTTCGACAGCTTCTATTCTCTTCTTGTCTAAACTACTTATCGTCCATGTTTCACCACCATACAAGGCTACACTCCATACAAATACTTTTAGAAAAGAATTACCTACACTTAAATCTATACTTGATGTTAACAAATTTCTCTTCTTCAGAAACACTTTTCTTGCCATTGCCAGTGTACATTTTATATTCTCTCCACTTCGACCATCATCAGTTATTTTGCTCCCTAAATAGCAAAACTCATCTACTAGTTTAAGTATCTCATTTCCTAATCTAATTCCCTCAGCATCACCTGATTTAATTCGACTATGTTCCATTATCCTCATTTGCCTTTGTTGCTGTTCATCTTATATCCTCCTTTGAAGACACTGCCCATTCCGTTCAACAGCTCTTCCAGGTCCTTTGCTGTATCTAACAGAATTACAATGTCATTGGCAAACCTCAAAGTTTTTATTTCTTCTCCGTGGATTTTAATTCCTATTCCAAATTTTTCTTTTGTTTCCTTTACTGTTTCTTCAATATAAAAATTGAATAACATCAGGGATAGGCTACAACCCTGTCTCTTCCTCTTCCCAACCACTGCTTCCCTTTCAGGCCCCTCAGCCCTTATAACTGCCATATGGTTTCTGAACATTTTGTAAATAGCCTTGCGCTCTCTGTATTTGACCCCTGCCACTTTCAGAATTTGAAAGAGAGTATTCCAGTCAACGTTTTCAAAAGCTTTCTCTAAGTCTACAAATTCTAGAAACTTAGGGTTGCCTTTCCTTAATCTGTCTTCTAAGATAAGTAGTAGGGTCAGGTTTGCCTCATGTGTTCCAACATTTCTACAGAATCCAAACTGATCTTCCCCAATGTTGGATTCTACCAGCTTTTTCATTCGTCTTTAAAGAATTTGTGTTGCAGCTGTCACTTATTAAACTGATAGTTCAGTAATTTTCACACCTGTCAATGCCTGCTTTCTTTGGGTTTGGAATTATTATCCAGTGTACGGTGTCCAGTGTACATGAAGGAAAAAAGAATTCAGGGAATAAAGATCCATGACCATCTCAGCTACTTTGAGGCCCGGAAGAAGTTTGGCAGACTTCATCCTGTAAATCTGCCCTCTACCTTTGCTTCAGTTACATCTGCCCCTCCTCACCCCCTACCCCCATTGTGCCCTCCTTCCCTTTCCTCACCCTTGGCGGCTCCCATCCCTTCCCCTCCAGGAGCTCCTCCTCCTCCTCTTCCTCCTCGGCCAGGGAAGACATCCTCTTCTCTGGCTCCTACTAGGGATGGGGGTCCGTCTTGTAACAACCCTTCCTGGCATTCTCAGCACACGAAGCTTGCACCCTCAGGCCAGAGGAGAGGCCTGTACCCCGAGGGCCCAAAGCTACCCACTCTGTCTGATCCCAACATCACTGCCACCTATTCCCTTACTGATAACGTCTCTCCTCTCCCTCTGAGGGGAAAAGAAGCAGCAGCATAAGTGAAAGGACATGGCTTCCCTGGCTTCCTGAAGGGCTCTGCCCCCTCCACCTCATCCTGAATCAAGACCTTTTATGAATGTCACCCCATCCTCATTGGTGACAACCACTGACCAAGTGGCATGACCTCTCTTCGGCTTCTTTATGCCTCATCTGGACTCTCAGCACATGGTAGTCCAGTGGAATTGCAAGGGATATTATTGTCATCTCCTGGAAATACAATGCCTTGTTTCCTCCTGCTCTTCTTTCTGTCTTGCTCTTCAAGAAACGTACTTTCATGATGACCACTCTCCAACATTTCATGTTATTGGGCATTTTGCTGGAACTGTGCCGGCCTCGGCATAGCGTGCGTCTGCACATTGGTTTGCACCAATGTCTTTAGTGACTGGATCCCCCGTCATACCAACCTGGAAGCAATAGCAGTTAGAGTGTAGACGACTCTGGCAATCACCATTTGCAATGTCTACCTCTCTACAGGTAGGCCATTTCCTTATGTTGAACTGTTTACCCTTAATACAGCAACTCCTGCCCCCTTATCTTCTCCTTAGTGACTTCAGTGCATACCACAATCTGTGGGGGAGTGCCACTTCATCGGGTAGGGGACTTCTACTTGCCCAACTTACTACAGACATTGATTTGTGTCTCCTCAATGGCTGTTCCTCTACCCATGTCAGTGCCGCTCATGGAACCTTTATTGCTATCGATCTCACAATCTCCTCGCCTCTCTCGTGGCTTGCCTACATTAGTCACCCCATGGTCATCTTCGTGACAGTGACCACTTTCCAGTAATTCTGTCACTCCCCTGCTGCCATGAGGCAGACAGACCCCCACGTTAGACATTCCACAGGGCCAGTTGGCATTACTTAAGTCTGCTACGCACTTCAGCACCTCTCTCTTGAATTGCATTGATGCAGTTGTATAGGGCATCTCTACCACTATTCTTCATGTGGCTGGCACTGCTGTGTCGCTATCCACAGCACCCTCATTGTGTAGCGGTACCATTGTGGACCAAGGATGTAGCAGTCGCTGTCCAGGACAGCTGACGGGCAATGCAGCAATTTAAATGACATCCTTCCCAGACCATCCTCCCTGCTTTTAAGTGTCTCCATGCTAAGGCTCATTATCATATTAAGTGGAGTAAAAAGGAGTGCTGGGAGCACTATGTTTCCTCCCTGGAGATTTATAGCTCTTTACCACAGATCTGGTCCAAACTCTCTAACCTTCTGGGCCACCAGCAACGGTCAACTGTCCCGGGGCTTATCCTCCAAGATGCTCTTGTCTGCTGATCCATTAGCCTTGTTGAACACATCGCGACACACTAAGCGATAGCATCAGTGTCCTCTTCCTATCCTGCTACCTTTCTCCAACACAAACACTGAATTGAACAGACCCCCTCTGTTTCAACCATCGCCAAGCTGAACCCTATAATGAACCTATCACTGAATGGGAATTCTTTTTTTTAGGCACTATCTACTCAGTGTCTTCAACTGCATTTGGCTCAAGGGTGACTTCCCCTTACAATGGCAAGACAGTGTAGATATCCCCGTCCTTAAGCCTGGAAAGAACTCAACGTCTCTCAACAGTTACCGCCCAGTTAGCCTGTTGAACATATTTTGTAAACTGCTTGAGAGGATGGTTAGCTTCCAATTATGTTGGGTACTCGAATTGCGGGGCCTTTTGTCCCCGTATCAGTGTGGCTTTCGGGAAGGACGCTCTCTAACTGACTGTTTACTCAGATCGGAAACTGCAATCTGACAGTCTTTTACTAACCGTTGGCACCTTGTCGTGGTCTTCTTTGACCTACATAGGGCACACGACATGGCTTGCCACTATTGCATTTTAGTTCCCTCCATGACTGGGGCTTTCACGGATGCCTTCCGATTTTTATTCGCAGGTTTTTATCTCACCGGCTCTTCTGATTTCGAGCTGGCACTTCACTCAGCACCCATCGCATTTAGGAGAACAGTATCCCACAGGGTTCTGTGTTAAGTGTCACACTCTTCCTCATAGCCATCAGTGGGCTTATAACCTCTGCTGGCCCTCATCTTACCCCAACGTTGTATATTGATGATTTTTGCATTTGGTGCAGCTCCCACTCGGTAACGCCTGCTGAGTGTCAGCTCCAAGGCTCCATCCAGTGTATCTCTGCGTGGGCTGTCTCCAATGGCTTCCAATTTTCTCCTTCCAAAATGTGGTTATGTATTTTTGTCATTGACCCACAGGACACCCCAACCCAGAGCTTTATTTAGGTGACCAGCTCCTCGATGTTGCAATACAGTCCCGTTTCTTGGGCCTTATACTTTATAAAAAGCTGACATGGTTGCCACACTTCACCACCTGAAGACTACATGCATGCGGAAGCTTAATGTTCTCCGCCTCCTGGCCATCACATCTTGGGTTGCAGACCATGCTATTCTTCTTCATCTTTACCGTACGCTCTGGTCCTGTCCAGACTAGAATATGGAAGTCAGACTTATGGCTCAGTGGCTCCTTCCACTCTGAAATTACTTGATCCCATTGCCAGTTGGAATGTGTCTCAATTCCCTCTGCCGTGATCTCCATCTCCACTCACTGAAATGTGCCCCTTGTATTTCCTCTCACACTCCCCTTGGATGGTGCCTTGACTACGGATTAGGACCGACCTATTCCAGGGTCCTAAGGTCTCCATCCTCTCTATGGTCTTCTATCCATGCTATCGCCTTCTATACTGATGGTTCTAAGACGATAGATAAAGCGGGATATGCTTTCACATCTCCTACTGGCTTTGACCACAATTTATTGCCAGAATCATGTAGTGTGTTCACAGCAGAGTTGCTAGCCATTGCCAGGACCCTCCATTTTATTACTCAGGCCTCCCTCCACAGTGTTTTAATATGCGCCAACTCAATGAGCAGCCTGCTATTCTCGTCATTCTTTGGTCTCTGCTAGCCATGATCTTCTCTCCTCCCTTGGCCATGGCCCATGCTCAGTTTTCTTACTCTGGGTCCCAAGTCATGTGGGTATTCCAGGGAATGAACTGGCTGACTGTTTGGCTAGAGAAGCTGATACTCACCTTTCATTCCCTTCCATAACTCTAGCTGCAGATATGCAGATCTATGTCAAATCTCTCTTTGCCCAAAAGTGGAATGACATGTGGTGTGCTATTCCTCTCAGTTATAAACTCCATACAATCAAGTAGACTACTGCACTTTGGTGCTCTTCCTTCTTCTCCTTTTGTAAGGAGTTCACTGCTTTATGCTGTCTACATATTGGTCATACTAGGCTCGCCCATTGTTTCCTCCTGCGTAATGAACCATCCCCACAATATGGTTTTGGAGTCAGACTGATGGTATCCCACGTATTGGTGGAATGTCCCCTTCTTTTGGCCCTTTGTGCTAAGTGTAGTCTTCCTTAACTTTAATAACAGCAGACAATTCATGGATGGTTATTTCTAAATATAAGGTTTTGCTCTACTCCTGGAGCAGGGGCAGGATGGTTGTGGTTGGGGCCTCTCTTCATATTTTCTCAGTCTGGAACCCCATGACCACTCCCCCATGGAAAGACCGCTCTTTTTCCAATTTTTAAATTTGGTCTAACCTTTTATGTTTTTTACTGTGTGTGTTTTAACTTCCTTGTTTTATAGTTTGACTCCCTGACTGGATCCATCCACTTTTAGCAGACTCTCTTTCTTCTGTGAGTAACTTTGGAATTGCGGGACTGATGACTTATCAGTCAGTCTCAAAATTTGTCATGGAAAAATGCCAGAACTTGCCTGGAAGTCAGGGAATTTTACTTGGGGAATCTTTTGGAACCCCTGTATAAGTTATTGAATGCTGTGTTTCAAAATGTTTCCCAAACGAAAATGAGATTATGGTGAGCACAAGAGGAAGAAAATTAAGGAGACGGGAGTTCACGGGTTGCTATATAATGACTATAGTGGGGAAGCAGTGCTGGGAAAGTCTGTTGGTATTGCAGGTAAGTTAACAAGTTCGATGTTGTAATATAAAATCCATAGCACGTGCTATATGCTTTACAATTACGTCATTCCAGATGCTGAATGGAATGTTTCTGAAGTATCGGTGAGGCTGATCACATTGAGACACTCTCAAACTTTTTAAACATTGGTAACAAAAACAGTCATGATGTGCATCTACAAGAGTTAATCGTGGCAAGCGACATTATGAAAAGGAGGCCAAGAAAAGTTGTTGATGAAATCAATACCATCAAAAAACAACATTCTTTTGCGTGCTATGCTATTTCAGGTGGTAGAAGGGTTAGTGTCTGCAAATGAGTTTTTCTCAGTCTTTGTGCCCTATCACAGAAGCATTTGCCATTTACTAGTTAGGTCAAATTCCAAGGGACATATACGGAACAAATCCATGCACTACCAAAATTTCTGAGAATGTTTTAAATTTGTTAGATATGCATCAGATCTTATTCACTCAGACTCTCACTATCCTAGGAAGGAAATGAAATACCTAAATGCTCAATTGGGTCTTAAAACTATGCATGATATGTTTCAAGTGAAATACCTAGAAGTAAATGTGAAATATGAAAATTTCATATTTTCTTTTGGTCGTCCCCAAATTGAAGTATGTGCCAAAAGTGAGGACTTTGAGGCTAAGCTAAAAGTCCACATACAAGTGACAATCTTGAAAGAGATACACAACTTGAGTTGGATATTCACAAGTGGCACAGCAGGAATTTTGACAGCGGATAATCCACAATGGAAGGATGACAGAATTATGGAAAGGATAAATTGCTGCACACCATATAGCTGATAGGCATAACAAAAAAAAATAGTCAAACAAGTGAGCTTTTGGCCATAAAAGGCTTCATCCAAATTGTTGTCGTGTGTGTGTGTGTGTGTGTGTGTGTGTGTGTGTGTGTGTGTGTGTGTGTGAGAGAGAGAGAGAGAGAGAGAGAGAGAGAGAGAGAGAGAGAGAGAGAGAGAGTTGCTTTGCACTGTGTATATATGTTGTGTACTACATATGAAGGCTTTTCTGGCTTAAAACTTACTTTTCTGACCATCTTGTTGCACCTATCTGTGGCTCATCATCTCTGTTATATGGTGAGTAGCACTCTATCCTTTTCATAATATTGGCAGTAGGAATTTTTATATGCTCATTAAAATAAGGGGCAAGACTGTATGGGCTGGTATGACATTGTTGGACTAGCTTTCAACTTAAGCACAACCTGCCTCTGACTACACTCCATGTGCAGTAAACATTCTTTTTGTGTCAGATATGGGTTTTTGCATTTTTGATGTAAGATCCAGGCTTTCCACGATGTACCTATCATGAAGGCGAAGCCAGAAAGGGAGTGAATGAGGTCTGTTCATTCCTGTTCTGCTACATCGGAAACTATATATCAAAGATTGTTACGGCAGTACACGTTTTCAGGTGGAGCACTAGGTCCAAATAATAATAATAATAATAATGTGCCTTGCATTGACAGACACTGATTTTTTTTAAAACATCACTCACAGATTTCCCAAAAGAGGTCAATTGTTTTTCCCTTGTGCATGTTTGCAATGTTGAAGAGAAAAATATGGAGAAATGACCAAGTTTACATCCCCAGCATGTATGTTGAAATCATACCAAACAGTATTTGAGAAGTTAGTCATTGCAGTGCAAAGTGAAGACATAAGAAACAAACAAACTTACAGTCTAGGGAAATGGCACATCTCAAGCTGCCTCGCCAAAGGAAACAAAGTTTTTCTGTGTCAATGTTCAAAGAATTTTGTTATAAATCAACAAAACCTGGAGTTGTGACTGCCTACCCTTTCGTAAGCAGCTGTGTCAGTCATTTCCTTAATCTAGCAAAACCTAAACGTGCTTCATTTCTAATTGGTTTGGAAAGGATGTGAGATGGAAGAAAGATTAGGATAAATAAAAGGGCAATTGAAGATATTCAGAAACTAGTAAGTATGTCCATGGAAAAGATGCTGAGCTTTTTTATAAGAAAATATTGAAATGGCCAAACACAAGTGATGACTAGTTCTGATATGAACTACTCAGAACATTTAGTTCTAAGAATTAGTTGTTTTTATGATCTGTTGAAGATAATTTCCCATTAGTTAATCAATAGATTCTAGTTTTAGACCAGAAAGGTGTAATTTTGAATAGGTGTTTCAAACGAAAAGTGCTAAAATTGCTTGTTGAGTGGAGAAAGCAGCTGTGTTATGAATTTTCATCTTTTTTTTTCCCCCCAAGGTATTTTTTAGAATATCTGAAAATTTTCATTTAAATTTTGTGCTATTAATGTTCAACAAATTTGGAAAATTGTAATAAATTTTGTTGAATAGTTTAACAATAATAGTGTTTTTTGTCTGCTGAAAATTTAAGAAAGTGACATAGGCCTAGTTCCTTTCTCTACAACCTGATCCAATTTTATTGCCTGAACAGTGGTGTACACACAAGACAGCAGATGGTGGGGTGATGCCAAGCGGTGCTCTAGCCAGTAACATCATTCGCTCTGTCTGTCTGTAACACTCACTTCGGGGTGTGTAGACTTTCAAGCATTGATTTGTTTAGGTATGGTGAGATTACTTCCAGGGAGGTAGACAAAAATATGGAAACACCACAAACATAGCACATTACCATGTTTAACACAGTGTAGGAAAGCTGTTGCATTCAAAACAGCTTCTAGTTGTCTCAAATCAGATGTGGTGAGACAATTGTATTAGGAAATGAGACATTAAAAGTGATAGGCGAGTTTTGTTATTTGGGCAGCAAAATAACTGATGATGACCCAAGTAGAGAGGATATAAAATGCAAACTGGCAATATCGGGAAAAGTGTTTTTGAAGAAGAGAATTTTTTAATGTCCAGGGTAGACTTATGTGTTTGGAAGTCATTTCTGAAGGTATTTGCCTAGATTTTAGCCGTGTATGGTATTGAAACAGGTGATAAATAGTATAGACAAGAAGAGAATAGAAGATTTTGAGATGTGGTGTTACAGAAGAATGCTTACATTATGTGGGTAGATCATGTAACTAATAAGGAGTTTGTGAACAGAAGAGAGGAGAAAAGAAACTTGTGGCACAATCTGCCTAAAAGAAGGAATTGGTTGGTGGGACATACTCTGACATCAAGGGATCATCAGTTCAGTAACTGAGGGATGTGTGGGGAGTAAGAATTGTAGAGGGTGAACAAGAGATGAGTACAGTAAGCAGATTCAGAAGGGTGCAGGTTGCAATAGTTATTTGGACATGAACAGGCTCGGAAAGCCTGAAACAGTATGAAACAAGACTCATCCGACCAAATGACATTCTTGCATTGCTCTGTAGCCCAGGTTTTAAGGCTTCGGTACCACTTTTTCGCCGGCCGCAGTGGCCGAGCGGTTCTAGGCACTTCAGTCTGGAACCGCGCGACCACTATGGTTGCAGGTCCGAATCCTGCCTCGGGCGTGGATGTGTGTGATGTCCTTAGGTTAGTTAGGTTTAAGTAGCTCTAAGTTCTAGGCGACTGATGACCTCAGAAGTTAAGTCCCATAGTGCTCAGAGCCATTTGAACCATTTTTTGAACCACTTTTTCCTGTTTCTGTCATTTGCATGACTGGTCACTGATGAGTGTTTTTGGAATTCCTGCTCATCCTGCAATTCCGTGCTTATGAACCTCCCTTTGTGTTGTTTTCAGTCCGACAGGGTTCGGAAGCACAATATTCAGTTCTGCAATGACTTTTGCAGCTGTGATTCTCTTGTTTCTCATCATAATCCTTTTCAATGAGTGTCTGTCATTATCACTCAACTCATACTTTCATCCACATTTTACATTGTTTGGGGAAGCACCTGCCATTCGAACACCAACAATTTGTCCATGTTTGAATTCATTTGTCTCCAGCTTAGTGTACTCACAACTGTACGGAATACTGTTCTGATCACAGCTGATACTTGCAACGTTCTAAGGACACTGAACACATATTGTTACATTATCACATATAACAGTGCAGCGTGCAGGCTTCGCTGGCATCTGCATTTATGTTCAAGCCTGCATATCTTGCATTGTTTCTGTGTTTTTGTACAAGCCCTGTAGCTACTGTAATGCTCATTGTGGGCGGCGTAAGGCAACAAGCCATTTATTATGTTAAGAAGTGACAGAGATGGCTTTCCAACTTCATGGAACATAGACAAAGAGCACACTGGCACACAGCAAAATACGCTCCTTCTTTCTGTGTGCAGAACACATCATACCGGCACCTTGTAATGTGCTTACTACTATAGCTGATTTAGATAATCATGAAATTGAGCATTTTAAATTCTTAGACTTAATATAGATTAAAAACTCCATTGGATGTATTATATTCAGGATCTAATGCAGAAACTAAACTTTGCTATCTTTACTGTAAGAATAATCTCTATTGTCTGTGATGCTGAAATGCAAAAGCTTGTTTGTTTTAGTACTTTTTCACTCTATTATATTGCAGGTAATCAATTTCAGGAAATCTGTATATAGCCAAGGATGTTCTTAGCCCAGAAAATGGCAATGAGAACTATCTACACTGTTAGATTGTGAACTTTATACAAGCAGTTGCTAAAGTGTCTCATAATCCTAACTGATATTGCTTTACACATACTCCCTTCATCTGATTTGCTGATAGTGATATGGACTTTCACAAAAGTAATTGCTGCATTCACTTTGTGGATAATAGATGGAAAAATAATTTTCACTTTTTTTAGCCACTCTGTAGAAAAGTGTGTGCTGTTGTGTGGTTTCATTTTCAGAAAACTTCCAGCAAGACTGAAGAGTTTGATTGCTAAATGCTAGGTTTTTGAATCTTTCTTGGCACATTCCTTTTATTGTATGCAGGAGTTCCTCACAATTGTTTTAGAGTCTTTCACATTTATATATTATATATAGTGTTGTTAACCTTTTTTAATTTTTTGATATTTAAATTTCCTTAAAACAGCTTTTTGTGAATTATGTAGTGACTTTTTCCATCTTCAATTAGATTTGTGCCATATGCTGTTATGGAACCCAATAAACTGAAACTTAAAGTAGCAAAATGAATAGAAAAGCTCTTGTTGAATTACTATTTAGTTTGCCAAAAGCACTTGCACATTCACGCGAACCTAACTCATGCACACATGGACAATATGTCTAAGCACCATAGCCTGAGGGTAAGGAGGAGACCTGAGGTGGTGAGGGGGAGGGGGAGATGCTGTGTTGCCTGTGGGAGTGTATAGTGATATGGGGGGGGGGGGGGGTTAGGGCTGCCAGGTGCAGTGTTGTTAGCCTGTGCTGGGGGAATGGGGGGGGGGGGGAGGCAGGAGAGAGAAGTAGAGAAGGGGAAAAGACTAGTAGGAGCATTGGTGGGATGGAAGGCATGTGTAGTGCTGGAGTGGAGGCAGGAAAGGGGGTAGGTAGGTGGATGGCAGGGACCAGGTTACTGGAACAAAGTATTTGTTGTAGGGGGGGGTTCCCACCTGCACAATTCAGAAAGCTGGTGATGGTAGGAAGAATCCAGATGGCAATGACTGTGAAGCAGTCATGAAAGTGAAGCACATTGTTTTGGGCAACATGTTCAGGAACTGAATGGTCCAGCTGTTTGGTGTTGGCCCTTCATGAGGACAGACAGCTTGTTAGTTGTCATGCCCACTAGAAAGTGGCACAGTAGACGCAAGACCATATGCATGTTGTATGTTAGTGTAGAGGGAAGTGGTATTGACAGTAACGAGCAGGATTTCAGGACGGAAAGGAACAAGAACTATGGAGAGTCAGTGGAGTAAATGGTTGGTGTCATAGAAGGCTAGGTTATAGTACAAGATACTGACTTGCATCGTCCTCCCCTCATCGAGTTTCATAATAAAATGTACATTTTATAAAATGTAATGTATAAACAAACAAAACATGCTAGGTTTGCTGCCGTACATCCCTGCACTGCTATTTTTAGTTAAAGATTGTATAATCAAATGTTTTTCAGCAGTTACTCTTAAACAGTTCCTTAACAAGTTTAGTGTCGCTCAAGTGTCAGAGATGTAAATGAGAACCAAAATAAGATTGCCTATCTTTTTCCAGACAATAATAAAAATGTTTCCAGGCGCAAACAGGTGGATAATTGTATTGCGAACACAATAGCGAAAGTACGCCTATCTTAGGGTCATCTCGATTTTAAATTTAAATAACTGAGTTCAAAGAGCATGGTGTGGTGGAAAGTCACTGAATGTTCAAACCTGTGTGATGGAGAAAAACGCAGAGCAACAGCTGCGTGTCAGTCAGTCTACGAGTAAGACAGTTGCCGAGTAAAAGAGAGTGGACATGCACATTTCTCCGTGTAATAGAGGAAGATAAATCTACTGCACCACCAAAAATCCATTTTGGGGGAAATAATATTGATAATGATAACAGTAAAATTATAGTTTAAGTAAAACTAAGATGGCAAAAATACTAATAATAAAAGTAATTATGCAAACTATAATGATGATTAAACAGTGATGAAAAATTGCAACCATACCAAGAAGAATCTAATTTGGAGCAAAAAATAATAATTACAACAATTGTAATGTTAGTAATAACTGTGAAAAATGTTTTGAAACCTACACTCAGTGTTTCAGGTTTTGAAGCATGTAATAATTTCTACTGTATATGTGTGCATTGTAATAATAACAAGTAATAGGCAGTTACCTTTCAGGTTTTACATATTCATTTACAAAGTTGGATTAATAAATTAAGCAAATAAATCAATATTAAAAAAAAAAACAATTAATAAATTTGCTGTAATGGGAACAATTTTAACTTTGTACAAATTAAAATACAAACAGCTTATTAATGCTATTCCCCATCTGTAACCCATAAAATTTCATTTACTTGTAATTCTATTGGTCTCCAATGAACCTTACTGGCATTTAATAGCCATCCATGTATCGCCCATAAGATTCAGGCCATAATTTTACATAACAAGGGTCAGTAGCACTAAACCACATAGAATTTACATACATTGTGTATAATTTTTTTGTTTTAACAATGTCCAGAATGGGTGAATAATATTTGAATTGTAGTTTTTAATTTTTTCATAAATTGCTTTTTTTTCTGAATAAATTGTTTGGAAAATACGAAATTTACAGTGCTTTGTGCCATGCATTTGAGCAGTAACAATTCTTCCGCCAATGAAAACATCGGTGTCATATGTTAATGATCCAAAAGTTTTTTGTAGGATTCACTTTTGCAAAAATTAGGAACTGTCTGACTTCTCCTGTAGCGTAGAATGCAGCAGTGTAATCACAGCCTGTAAATGCATGGAATATTGGTAGACTTGGACAAAATGAGGGTTCCAACTTTTATGACACTAATTCTGCGCAGTTGATACATATAAGGTCTTTATTGTTCTTTATCTTAGTTGCTGAACCTGATAACCAAATTTTGGGTTCAGAATCTTTATGCATATTTTCCAGCTAAAATATTAAAACATCCCCATCAGAGGCTTTTGCTTAAATTTTTTGAGCTTGTGGTCCTTTGCAAACATGAAACATAATTCTTCATGTGAACATTCATAATCAGTTTCTCTAATTTTTACGAGATGATTTTCCATTATTTTATACGAGTGGCATTGACTTCCAGTGGTTGTAAAGAATTTCCTAGTTTGCGGTATTGGCACCAAATGGTTATTCTCCAAGTAATTCGTTAAGAACTTACCCAAGCCTGCTTACAACTACAGTTCTTAAGGTTTTTCAAAAAATCTCTAGATCTGGCTTGTAGAGGTCCTGTAATATTTTAGGGAATATCAACTTGTTTTGATTTTGACTTTCAAAACTTTGATTGAAGGTGTTAAATAGCTGTCGAATATAATATATATCTGTGCAGCATTTGTTGAACAAAGCTTTATGAAAATACTTTATCAAAGGTTTGTGGCAAGGAGAATCCAGTCTGGTATAAGAAGTACAGTTTCTCCACTATTTCACTGTAGATTTGTGTCTGCTGAAACACGTTTTGAACATTTTACCAGTACACGAAAAAAGAGCGAGTGACATCAGTGCTCATGGAAATTTCAAACAGTGTTCCACATGTATTTATTTTTTGTCGCGACTAATTGTGACTAGCCAACCAAATATGTGTTGTTTCGTTTTCAGTACTGTCTGTTTATTTTTATTCACCTTAATTCTATAGGTGCACTGTGATATGGAAGTAAGAATTGGTTTTTTGATTCTTCCAGTAACATAATAGCATTCAGGAATAAGACTTAACATTTGTTGATTTCCCACTGACTTAGCAGTAAGCAGGAAATCATTGACATCGAATGAGTAGAAAACTTAAATAAATCATTTTTTCCATACTATCATCAAATAGATTGATGGTATTTTTAGGTGTTTTAATAATACCATGAGCAATTTGCTTTATCTTTCTTATTCAGCTTTTTGCAGAGATTGTCTTGTATCACCTTGTTGTGACAAACCAAGATTTTTCTTGACAGCAGTCAGTATTTTCGTTTTCATACTGTGGCTGAGGTCCCATCCATGACTCACAGATAAGCAGTCTACATTAAGGACTATGTAGCATAATTAGGCAGGTTTAATGTAAAAAATAAATCAGCCATACTGAAAATTGAGTCCAAGTATAGCTCAAAGTTATTGGTATAGTTGCTTCTTGAAAACCAAAGTAATAAGTTTAGAAACTTGCAGTACTGGTAGTAGTAGTAGTGTGCCATTTTTCCATGTTCACACATCGAAGTATGACTGCAGAACTCTATAACTGTTAACTACATGTCTCAATAAATTAGGAAGTTCAATCTTCTCGTTGACATCAGAATGAGTGTGATTGGATGTAGTATCAAAAACTATTTTCAGGAGTTCATCCAGCATCACGAGTGAAACTTGAGTTGCTGATAAATGTTTTTTAAGGTGCAATGTGTGCATCGCAGCGGCAGTCACTGAGGTAGTCACTTACATCGATTAAAGGGCGTGCTAGAAAAAGCTGTCCATTGAGCCTCCTGCCTGAACCAATACTTCCACTAATCTACTTAGATATATAAATTTACCGATTGCTTAGAAAAATGCTATTTGCATGAGGAATGTGCCCAAATTTACAAAAATGTCATTAAATTTAGGCTTTACATTCTCTTGAATTTGTGTAGCCATTAATTGGCTAAGGCCGCATTGTATGTCATGATAATTGCTTCTTTTCTGCATTTTTAAGCTATTTTGTGGGCCAGGAAATTTGTTTTAGCTACAGCAGCACAAGACGCTGAAGAAAAGTTTATTGGGGGCAAGTAGTCAACTTTTTGAATTCGAGTATGATCTGTTAAAATCGTGCAGAAGTCACGCAAACAATTTAATTTCGCTTGTTCTGCGTTAGTGACTGCTGCAGTTTTGGAACTGTCAATTTGTCTTCATCTATTTCAGGGAGAAGTGAGCATGCTCGCTCTGTTTTACTCAGCGACTGTCTCACATACAGCTGTTATTCCGCATCTTTCTCTATGTCATAGCTTTGTACATTCAGCATTTCTCCGCTGCACCATGTTCTCATACTCAGTTATTGGAACTACAAATTGCAAAAACACTATGATAGGTCCACTTTTGCTAAGGCAGCCCTATACCATTGTGTTCACAGTAAAATTATCTACATTTTATAAATTATTGTACAAGGAAACTTAAAGAAGGTAACCCACTCCTATACACCAGTTTGCACCTGGCAGTGTTTCGTTATTGCCTGGAAAAAGGTAGGCAACCTTACTTTGTCATTTTATTTATTTCTTTTACTTTTGATTGATGCTAATTTTTTTTTTAAGAAACTGCATAACAATAACTACTGAAAAATTTAGTTAAACAGTTTTTAATGAAGAAATTGTGCATAGATGTGGAGAGGCAATCCTAGCACTTTTTGTTTATTTATAAGTTATATAAACTATACATTTTATTAAGAAACTGTGAGGATCTTAGACTATTATGGGTAATACGCTGAAGGTATTGGTCCATGAGAGCAGAGTGTCTCTGTGGGGTCACAGTAACAGGCGACAATGGGGTGTCCCATGTAGTTGGATTTAAAGACTTCAGGAACCATGTAGGTGATAGGAATGCACACATTCTCTGCCAGGGTTTCAACTGTTTCTCGTCGTGGCCTGAAATGAGGAATTTTCGTCTCTACTATCGTTCCCACCCCTCTCACAGTGGCTTCTGCTGTCCACGAAACGTGCGCGATATCCTTGTCCATCCCAACACCACCCCTACTCCCACCCCCTTGCCTCATGGCTCATACCCTGCAATGGACCTAGATGCGAAATCTGTCTCATACGTCCTACCGCTACAAAGTACACCAGTATTGTCACCGGAATCTCCTACCACATCAGAGGCAGGGCTAGCTGTGAAAGCAGCCATGTGGTCTACAAAGTAACGTGCAACCTCTGTGAGGCTTTCTGTGTGGACATGACCACTGACAAGCTCTCTCTCTCTCTCTCTCTCTCTCTCTCTCTCTCCCTCCATCTCTCTCCACATAAATGGGCACCATGCATCCATTCCTTTGTTATTTAATAGTTCTCTTGGCTAGCGGCCAAAATTAGAGGATTGCCGATTACATCTACATATATAGGCAATTATTGATTCCTGCCGTGTACCTATTTACTGCTTCTTAAGTTCGTAGGGATCTATGTTTAACAATGCTTTTGAAACAATAGAAGTCGCTCCATTATTTATTAATTCTTAAGACAAGTAAATGGCCCCTGATCTGACTCGTACACGTATTCACAGCACTCCCTGTGCCTAGCCACAAGGTAAACTTTAACTATAAAATTACATTCTGAGGAGTTAAACTGACTCACTAGCACACAGTATTATGTCTTCCAATATCTGTTAATATCAATGATCACCTCATTAATACTGAAACACCCATATGGTGTCAATGGTGGCAATACATGTAATATCCAGTCTTCCCACTTCTACTTATAACTTCTGATTCCTTAAGTTGACAAAACTTCTTCCACAGTTATAAAAGTACTCCCTCCATTCACTGAACTTGTCAGAATCTTCATTATGCATATATTTCTTCAGTTAATGTAGACCTTTCCAATACTGGCATCACAGCCCGACTGTCATGATTGGCTGTTTGCCCTATACTGCTCATGCATTTGTCCCAGTGTGCGATACCTAATGGAGTGGCCAAGTGTGCTTGAGATGTGTTTGTGTCAATGTTTGTGTGTTTCTATTTTCTATTTCGGAAGAAGGACTTTGTCAAAAAGCTTAATATTTTAGCAGTGCTTTTCATTGCACCTGTCTGGGACTCAATACCTCCTTTACAATGTGGGTTAAAGTATTCAAAACGATTATTGTCCTTCACCTCAGTTCAAGATACTTTTAAATTTAAATTTAAATTTAAAAATGTGCTGAAGTGGGATTACGTTTTTGCAATATTGTGTCAGTGGCATGGAGCCTAAGGAAATTTACACATTGTGTTGTGTTTCATGTGGGTCAATAATATCAGTTTCGTCTATGTCTGTACCATTTTTCATGTTTGAAATTGTGCAGTGTGAGTCAGTATAAGCTCAGATTAGTGGCTTTTGCTCCTAGTTGTGTGTTTTGCTTAGCTTGCCATGAAGTGTGACATTAAAAGATCTTGTGTTAATAAAAGAATTTGACCTGTCAAGTCCCAGTCATAATACAGGCTCTGAAGGGAGCATGTCACTACCCCTGCAGAACCACAGAACAAGGTCATTGTAGTGGAGACAGTTGGAGCCAAGTCCCTGTATCCCAATAAAATCACAGCCTTTGTTAATGAAAAGTATTTGGGAGAAAGGAAGGAAGAACTGCTTAAATTTTAAAATACAGTAATTTTGGCTGTAGCAGTTTAAACTGAGCTCTCGTGCCATATCATAACCACAAGCTAGGGCAGCATATGTGTTGCAAGAATGGAATAGAATACACAAAAAACTGTGAACAAAATAACAAGCTGTCAGGTTTCACCGTATAAACACAACTCCCATTATCAGTCCCCTCTTACTGATTCTGAGTTTAGCAGTTTTATTCCATTGTGCATTTTACGAATTTGGCAGAGGCTTTCTGTAGTTAAAACCGCCTCCTTGTAAGAGGGATGCCATTAGCTTTTGCTGCTGCTACTGATAGAGTAAAACCGTTAAAGGAAATCGACAAACATATGACACAGAATGCCAGCTTAGTATTAAATGATCAGGCTCAGTGTAAGTGGAGCAGCTCATTTTTATTTGTGTTTGTGACATTCAGTTGTTACCTGAAAATGACCTAAGAAGCTGAAAGCCAGTTCGTGATAAAATAAATATAATTTTGCGAGACGTAAGGAATTGTGCCTGTATTTGATTATTTTTTGTAACAGTAGTGTTCTGCCCCACAGTGAAGGGGTAATAATTGATACTGACAACCGGTATTTCAGTGTTTCATTATTTTGTGCTTTCTATATTGTTTAGATACTCTGTTTCATTAAGTTCATCCCCCTCCCCTCCCCCCCTCTCACTCCCATAAAAATTGTTTCTGCTCTATTGTTAGAGTGTTATATTTTTTTGGCATAGTACCCACTTTCCAATTTTTTAGTAACAAATTAGAGCGGGGTCCATTCACACTAAACTCTACAGAACTGTGAAACTTTCCACTTTTCCATATGCTGGGAGCAGAAGCTGTGATACCTGGATCATCTGGTAAATACAATCTAACTTTGTAGGTGGTAAATTACAGACAGGATTTGAAGTTTAATTTTTAATAAATGACTAAATATTTTGGTGTCCAATTTAATATTAGGGACCAAACAAATAGTAAAGAAACATTTAAAATACTGATAAAACAAGTTTAGCATTTGGTGAGGAAGGTGATTACCATGATCTTAATTGTGAACAAATTTTACCATAGAGGAAACAATATATTGATACAAATCAACCCAAGTGGTATTAAAAATAGTAGGTATTGTGAGTCTGCGAGACTTGTTGTAGCCAAAGGAGTCTACATTTGAGTGTCAGTACGATTGCGTGTGTGAATGTGTATACTTTCGCTAGAAAAAGAGGTAGTGCTTGAAAGTTAGAGTAAGGGCTGTTTTCTGTTACATGTTATCAATCCTCAGCAGGTGAGTGGTTGCCTTACTTTTATTTTACGTCTTGCTCCATTCAGGAATTTCTGTTATTGTTCATCTGTAGCTTAGGTTGCTAACTACCACTTTCTTTGTGCACATGACTTAGAGGTGGCCAGTTGGAATCCTGCTGGTCCAATAAATTCTATTGCCAGTATTTGACTGGCAAGGGCGGAAGATACGTGCCGAGTAAAACTGTAAGGGATGGGAAAAACCCACCAAGGTTCAACAACAAAGTTAGGAAACTACTGCGAAAGCAAAGAGAGCTTCACTGCAAGTTTAAATGCAGCCAAAACCTCTCAGGCAAACAGAAACTAAACGATGTCAAAGTTAGCGTAAGAAGGACTATGCGTGAAGAGTTCAGTGAATTCAAAAGTAAAATTTTATGTACCGACTTGACAGAAAATCCTAGGAAGTTCTGGTCTTACGTTAAATCAGTAAGTGGATTGAAATAGCATATCCAGACACTCTGGGATGATAATGTCATGGAAACAGAAGATGACACGAGTAAACCTGAAATACTAAACACCTTTTTCCAAACCTGTTTCACAGAGGAAGATCGCATTGCAGTTCCTTCTCTAAATTCTCACATGAACGAAAAAATGGCTGACATCGAAATAAGTGTCCAAGGAGTAGAAAAGCAACTGAAATCACTCAACAGAGGAAAGTCCACTGGACCTGACGGGATACCAATTCGATTCTACACAGAGTATGCGAAAGAACTTCCCCCCCTCCCCTTCTAAAAGCCGTGTACCGCAAGTCTCTAGAGGAACGAAAGGTTCCAAATGATTGGAAAAAAGCATAGGTAGTTCCAGATTTCAAGAAGGGTCACCGAGCAGATGCGCAAAGCTATAGGTCTATATCTCTGACATCGATCTGTCGTAGAATTTTAGAACATGTTTTTTGCTCGTGTATCATGTCATTTCTGAAACCCAGAATCTACTCTGTAGGAATCAAGATGGATTCTGGAAACAGCGATCGTGTGAGACCCAATTCGCTTTATTTGTTCATAAGACCCAGAAAATATTGTATACAGGCTCCCAGGTAAATGACATTTTCCTTGACTTCTGGAAGGCGTTTGATACAGTTCCGCTCTGTCGCCTGATAAACAAAGTAAGAGCTTACGGAATATCAGACCAGCTATGTGGCTGGATTGAAGAGTTTTTCGCAAACGGCATGTTGTTATTAATGGAGAGACATCTACAGACATTAAAGTAACCTCTGGTGTGCCACAGGGGAGTGTTATGGGACCATTGCTTTTCAACAATATATATAAATGACCTAGTAGATGGGGTCGGAAGTTCCATGCGGCTTTTCGTGGATGATAGTGTAGTATACAGGTAAGTTGCAGCATTAGAAAATTGTAGCGAAATGCAGGAAGATCTGCAGCGGATAGGCACTTGGTGCAGGGAGTGGCAACCGACCCTTAACGTAGACAAATGTAATGTATTGCGAATACATAGAAAGAAGGATCCTTTATTGTATGATTATATGATAGCGGAACAAACACTGGTAGCAGTTACTTCTGTAAAATATCTGGGAGTATGATTACAGAATGATTTGAAGTGGAATGATCATATAAAATTAATTGTTGGTAAGGCGGTTGCCAGGTTGAGATTCATTGGGAGAGTCCTTAGAAAATGTAGTCCATCAACAAAGGAGGTGGCTTACAAAACACTCGTTCGACCTATACTTGAGTATTGCTCATCAGTGTGGGATCTGTACTAGGTCGGGTTGACAGAGGAGATAGAAAAGATCCAAAGAAGAGTGGTGCGTTTCATCACAGGGTTATTTGGTAAGTGTGATAGCGTTACGGAGATGTTCAGCAAACTCAAGTGGCAGACTCTGCAAGAGAGGCGCTCTGCATCGCGGTGTAGCTTGCTGTCCAGGTTTCGAGAGGGTGTGTTTCTGGATGAGGTATCGAATACATTGGTTCCCCCTACTTATATCTCCCGAGGCGATCACGAATGTAAAATTAGAGAGACTCGAGCGCATATAGGCTTTTTGGAAGTTGTTCTTCCCGCGAACCATATGAGACTGGAACAGGAAAGGGAGGTAATAACAGTGGCACTTAAAGTGCCCTCTGCCACACACTGTTGGGTTGCTTGGAGTATAAATGTAGATGTAGATGTAGATGTAGAAGAGGTGATGGTGTGGAGTTGCTGATCGCCAGACTTTGTGCCAGTGTAGTGTGCTCAGTTCCAGATTTCTCGACAGTGTCTCATTGGGTGAAGGCATATGACATTGTTGATTGTGAGCCTTCCATTGGATGGGGATGTAAAGTTTAGAACTCACCTTGTTGCTGTTTGATAGGAGCATCTATATGCTAGCTATGGATATCTCCCTCCCTCCTGTCTCCTCCCCACTCCTCCTCCCTCTGCCTCCCTCTCTCTCTCTCTCTCTCTCTCTCTCTCTCTCTCTCTCTCTCTCTCTCATATATATATATATATATATATATATATATATATATAAACAAAGATGAGGTGACTTACCGAACAAAAACGCTGGCAGGTCGATAGACACACAAACAAACACAAACATACACACAAAATTCTAGCTTTCGCAACCGACGGTTGCTTCATCAGGAAAGAGGGAAGGAGAAGGAAAGATGAAAGGATGTGGGTTTTTAGGGAAAGGGTAAGGAGTCTTCCAATCCCGGGAGCGGAAAGACTTACCTTGGGGGGGGGGGGGGGGGGGGGGGGGTAAGGACAGGTATACACTCGCGCACACACACATATCCATCTGCACATACACAGACAAAAGCAGACATTTGTAAAGGCAAAGAGTTCGGGCAGAGATGTCAGATGTCAGTCGAGGTGGAAGTAGAGAGGCAAAGATGTTGAAAGACAGGTGAGGTATGAGTGGCGGCAACTTGAAATTAGCGGAGGTTGATGCCTGGCGGATAACGAGAGGAGAGGATATACTGAAGGGCAAGTTCCCATCTCCGGAGTTCTGACAGGTTGGTGTTAGTGGGAAGTATCCAGATAACCCGGACAGTGTTAACACTGTGCCAAGATGTGCTGGTCGTGCACCAAGGCATGTTTAGCCACAGGGTGATCCTCATTACCAAAACAAACACTGTCTGCCTGTGTCCATTCATGCGAATGGACAGTTTGTTGCTGGTCATTCCCACATAGAAAGCTTCACAGTGTAGGCAAGTCAGTTGGTAAATCACGTGGGTGCTTTCACATGTGGCTCTGCCTTTGATCGTATACACCTTCCGGGTTACAGGACTGGAGTAGGTGGTGGTGGGAGGGTGCATGGGACAGGTTTTACAGCGGGGGCGGTTGCAAGGGTAGGAGCCAGAGGGTGGGGAAGGTTGTTTGGGGATTTCATAGGGATGAACTAAGAGGTTACGAAGGTTAGGTGGACGGCGGAAAGACACTCTTGGTGGAGTGGGGAGGATTTCATGAAGGATGGATCTCATTTCAGGGCAGGATTTGAGGAAGTCATATCCCTGCTGGAGAGCCACATTCAGAGTCTGATCCAGTCCCGGAAAGTATTCTGTCACAAGTGGGGCACTTTTGTGGTTCTTTGCCACGAAGTAAAATGATCCTAATCCTACTCCTAATGATCCAACTCCCCAAGACACTATCCAAATTGAACCCTGCCTGGAACAGTTCCGTCCTCCGTCACAGCGGGACCCACCTCCTCTTCCTCAAAATCACCCTCTCCAAACCTTCCAGGAATTTCTGAATTCCAACCTTGCCTCTCAATCCTTCTTAAAAAACCTTAATCCTAATCCAAACATTACCACTGCTGAAGCCCAAGCTATCTGTGATCTGAAGGCTGACCGATCCATCGTCATTCTTCCGGCGGACAAGGGTTCCACGACCGTGGTACTTGATCGCCGGGAGCATGTGGCTGAGGGACTGCGTCAGCTTTCAGACAACACCACATACAAAGTTTACCTAGGTAATCCCATTCCTGATGTCCAGGCGGAGCTTCAAGGAATTCTCAGAACCTTAGGCTCCCTACAAAACCTTTCACCTGACTCCATCAACCTCCTGACCCCACCGACACCCCACACCCCTACCTTCTACCTTCTTCCCAAAATTCATAAACCCAATCATCCCGGCCGCCCCATTGTAGCTGGTTACCAAGCCCCCACAGAGCGTATCTCTGCCTACGTAGATCAACACCTTCAACCCATTACATGTAGTCTCCCATCCTTCATCAAAGACACCAACCACTTTCTCAAACACCTGGAATCCTTACTCAATCTGTTACCCCCGGAAACCATCCTTGTAACCATTTATGCCACTTCCTTATACACAAATATTCCGCACGTCCAGGGCCTCGCTGCGATGGAGCACTTCCTTTCACGCCGATCACCTGCCACCCTACCTAAAACCTCTTTCCTCATTACCTTAGCCAGCTTCATCCTGACCCACAACTTCTTCGCTTTTGAAGGCCAGACATACCAACAATTAAAGGGAACAGCCATGGGTACCAGGATGGCCCCCTCGTACGCCAACCTATTCATGGGTCGCTTAGAGGAAGCCTTCTTGGTTACCCAGGCCTGCAAACCCAAAGTTTGGTACAGATTTATTGATGACATCTTCATGATCTGGACTCACAGTGAAGAAGAACTCCAGAATTTCCTCTCCAACCTCAACTCCTTTGGTTCCATCAGATTCACTTGGTCCTACTCCAAATCCCATGCCACTTTCCTTGACGTTGACCTCCATCTGGCCAATGGCCAGCTTCACACGTCCGTCCACATCAAACCCACCAACAGTACCTCCATTATGACAGCTGCCACCCATTCCACATCAAACGGTCCCTTCCCTACAGCCTAGGTCTTCGTGGCAAACGAATCTGCTCCAATCCGGAATCCCTGAACCATTACACCAACAACCTGAAAACAGGTTTCCCATCCCGCAACTACGGGTATACACTCGCGCGCACACACACACACATATCCATCCACACATATACAGACACAAGCAGACATATTTCCTGTCGTCTTTTTCTCTTTATTTTCTCTTTCTGTTTTTACCAGTAGTCTCACTTTGTATTCACCTTCCCCTTTTAACCGTAATCTACTGTACAATTTTATCTCGCCTATATATACTGAATAATGCGTAACCCACTTCCAAACCATAACCAAAAACAAAAAAAAAAAAATTTATTTTCCGCTTTCAACACTACCGCTGCTATAAAATTCACCGTTTCTAGTTCAATAACAGCTGCTTTCACGTATTAAACAACCATTTCGGCTACTTCTAATAACTTTCACTTTATTTCCACTTCCGTTTTTCGCACATCACTGATCATTTTAGCCGCTCCCCACAGGTTTTAACGTCATTATTTCTTCGTCAGACAATTGTTAGCCCCATTTTCGTAATCTTTCACCACAACACCACTCCTTTTAATACGTTTTTTCGAAATTTTCCCGAATTTCTCCGTCCTGTAAGGTGTTTTAGCGGCAACACAACCACCTAACCTTTATGCACATCGCTGTCTACCAACCCAAGTTCACCACAGGATCAACTTAACCAACACTTTTTCGCCTTTTTTCATACCAGATCTCCAGTTGCTTTCTAGTTCACCTTTATCTCTCCCCATATATTTTTATCTTTCATTTTCATTTCAACCTCATGTTAAACTTTCCACCTTCTAATACCATGTCACCCTCACAACACCCCCACAACGACCCCATTAAGTTTTATTTACATTCCCTCCGCAAACATGCCTTCACCCTAGCCAGATTACGCTCGCATATTTTATTTTCTCAGGCTTGTCTGACATTTGGCATAAACCCCAAAGGCCTCACACTTAAAGTTCCCATCTCTGGCTGCAACCCTTCTTTCCATCAGTCCCTATACCAGTTCCAAACTGAACAATCCATTGCCCTCACCCACCTAATCCTTCATCTACACATCAACTCAGCCAATGAACACACCCGTCAACTCCTATCCTTAATAAAAGTCCTCAATCTTTCCTCTCCCACATCCACACCAGCTATTCAGAGCATCCTCCTACAGGCCAACCACAAATTAGAACAGCATGCCACCCTTCACCTCAAAAAACTATCCAATCTCCTGGTTTCCCACCTCCGGAAAAAAGGTCTTTAAATATGTCTGCTTGTGTCTGTATATGTGTGGATGGATATGTGTGTGTGTGCGAGTGTATACCCGTCCTTTTTTCCCCCAAGGTAAGTCTTTCCGCTCCCGGGATTGGAATGACTCCTTACCCTCTCCCTTAAAACCCACATCCTTTCGTCTTTCCCCTCCTTCCCTCTTTCCTGATGAGGCAACAGTTTGTTGCGAAAGCTTGAATTTTGTGTGTATGTTTGTGTTCGTTTGTGTGTCTGTCGACCTGCCAGCACTTTCATTTGGTAAGTCACATCATCTTTGTTTTTAGATATATTTTTCCTACGTGGAATGTTTCCCTCTATTATAACCATATATATATAAAAATCACAAACAGTACAACTTTAACCTACAAAGGACAGATTTTCTTAGACACAGCACTCTCACTTCCTGAAACGAGGTGCCACTGTGCACCGGGAGTGAAAGGCTTACCAATCAGGTAGGTGTAAATCCATTGGTGGTTTTCCAGCCAACAGTGTGACTCTATTAAAGAGATTGACAAAATACATAATTAGATAAAATAAATTATTCAATTAACTGTTACAGGTGGCTGGAATTCAATAGTAGGAAAAGGAAGAGAAGAAAAATAATAGAACAACTTGGACTGGGGGAAAGGAATGTATGGAGCAGCTGCCCGTAGAATTTTGCGCACATCACAATTTAGTATTTGTGGTTTGAGAATCATGACTGAAGGTTGCGTAGATGGAAGAGACCTGGAGACAGAGGGATTCAGATAGGTTATGTAGTGGTAAGACAGAGATTCCAAAACCTGATTTTAAACTGTAAAACATTCCAGGGGCAGATGTGGAGTCTGACCATAATGTATTGACTATGATCTACAGATTAAACCTGAAGAAATTATGGAAAGATAGGAAATTAAGGCAATTCAGTCTGAATACGTTGAAATAACCAGAGAATGTTCAAAAGGAGGGAGTGTCAGGAAACTATAGACTGAAACAAGGGAAAGGAATGTAACAGACAGTGACTGAGTAGTTTTGAGAGATGAACTTGGCTGATGTTCAAGTGGTTAATTACTTCACTTTTACCGCCATTTTTGTATTAAAAATGTCATGGTTCATCCACCAGGAGCTGCTAATAAATATTTCTTCCTTACAACCAATTTCAGACTTCAGAACATCAGATAACTTAGTACTTTACAACAGCTTACATGGCAGTATTAATTGACACCACAGATTTAATGTTGCCATGCAAGCTCTTTTAAATTACATTAAGATACTGGATGATGATCTGAAGACTGAATCTGACTGTAATGGAGAAATACATAGCAGCCCTTGTTGGTTTAACTGTGATGTTTTTTTAAGTATTTACCAGTTGTGGGACACTGCCATCAACCATCACAAAATATGTCTTTCTTCTCTTTTTGTGGGTGTGTTCTGTGACTCATCTTTAAAGTTGTGCTGTACACACACACACACACACACACACACACACACACACACACACACACACACACACAAAACATGAAAATGAATGTTGGTAATGTTGCTGAAGCAGTTGATGGTGTATTTCATTTCACTGATACCAAGTAAGCAAGACTCAGGAAACTGCTATTTTAATCTCAAATGTGTGTGTTTGTCTGTCAGGTTATAATAGTTGCAATCATATTCATTCATTCTCATATTTTGTGCCATAAATCACATCACGCACTGTGTGATATCTTACTACTGCATACTCCTGCTTAAGTGTGGTATGTCATTGAACTGCCTGCCTTATCTATTGTTAATAGAGTAGGGTATGCAACTAGGGACTTTTTTTCGTAGAGGTATTATACACCCTTGCCTCTATGCCATTAACATTATTGTTTTACTCTTCGATAACACAGTGAATGTGGATCAGTAATACAACAGTCAATGCTTACGAGGTGGTGCTGATCCTAAATTAACAATAATTCTTGCATAACTCTAAACGGAGGTACAAGTGGCAGTGAAATCAATAGAAAAAATTGTATGTTGTAAGTGGTGTTTTGTATTGTAATAGGTGCTGTCAACATTCGACAGCACTAGTTACTTCATTAGCTAGGCTGTTAGTTCAGGAAGACTGTTCCCTAGAAGATTCCTGTTGAGTTATAAAACTCCGAAAATGCAGTTCTGAAATGAATAAACTAAATTTTGTAAGTTGAAATGAATGTTTTTGTGTGAAGTAAGGTTGTTATCTCACTGTACTAAGTTTTCTAATTCTTTTTCATGCATGGTACCCCATTTATAATTGATTTTCCTAGATTGTTCCAATCTTCTGAGCTTTGCAGCTAGAACACTGGATCACCCACTCTTCAATATGATACTCTACTATTGTCTCTTGGTATATGATTGCATATTTTAACTTCGTTTGTTGCCTCTTTGTTACTGGCCAGTTTTCTATTTTCTACTGATAGATACAAAGTAAGAAAACTAATTGACATATAGTTGTTGAAATTCTGATATTTGGAATGGGATAACAAGAAATATGAAAGGGTGACAGAAAATTTGCAGCCCCCCCCCCCCCCCCCCTTCTTTCTTCTTCCCCAGATTCCGCAGAAATAAATTTCTTTGCCTTATATTCTCATATCTCTGCCATATTTCTTCCCTCCAATTTCTGATAAAGGTACCTTGTTCCGAAGTCCATAAATTTTCTGAAACCATCCGTTACTAATAGTGTTACTTTAGTGACTTTCTTCATTATGTATTGTATGTATTGTTGGTTCACATTATATGCATCTGTAATTAATTCTCATATTTACATCATACTTGCCATGCCCATGAGTTTACCGGTCACAACATCTGTTCATAAAGAAAACAGTGAAATTAAATCATTATAAATTAATCACAAAAGTGTATCTGTAATATGATAATGGAAAGTTCTGGATGGAATGTAGATAATGGAAGAATTAAAAATAACCATTCACTGTATAGTTCAGGAGTTGAGTTGTTGACAGGTACATAAACAGAATTGAAATTATTGCTAAGAATTTGGACAATGTCCTCCTTTCAAGCTGAAAGGGGGAAGGGGGGGGGGGGGATGAGAGAGAGAGAGAGAGAGAGAGAGAGAGAGAGAGAGAGAGAGCATATGCATGACTACATTTCTCTGGCTAGGTGTGATTCTCCAGCCAGTAGACAGTGCAGCCTTCCTTTTGTATGTGTCTGTTTTGTTATTTATCTGTGAAGGAGGACATTATCTGAAGGCTTAGTAATGATTTCAGTCTTGTTTATTTGCCTGTCGGCAACTTAATGCTTCAATTGTAGCTCTACCACCATCCATAAGGAGGATATAAGAACAAAACTAGCAGAGGCAAGGAGAGCATTCCTCACTAAAAGTAGTCTCCTAGGCCTTCATTTGAGACACAAATTTCTGAGAATAGTATGACATTGCATGGGAGTGAATCATGGGCTGTGGGAAAACTGGGAAAGAAGAGAATCACAACATTTGAGATGTGATGTTAAAGAAGAATGGTAAAAATTAAATGCTCTGATAAGAAATGAGAAGGTTCTCCATAGAATTATTGAGAAAAAGAGTATTTGGAAAACACTAAGTAGAAAAAGATGTATTTGGATATTTTGGAAATAACTTCACAGTACTAGAGGGAGCCATAGAAGGTAAAAACCGTAGTGGAAGACAGAAATTGTAATATATCCTATAGATAATTGAATACATCGGGTGTACTGGAAGAGATTGTAATACATCTAATGAATAATTGAAGTAATCGGGTGCAGGTATTAACTCTGAGATGAAGAGATTGACACAAGATAGGAACTTGTGATGGGCTGCGTAAAATCAACTGGCCTGGTGAATTAAAAGGTAAAGTGAAAATTGAGTGCTGAAAGTAAACAAAAATTTTGAGGAGTGGCCACTAGAGAGGCAGCTAACTATATAATGAACAAACAAGCAATTTACACAACCTAGTCCACCACTTTTGCCAGAACATTATGAATTGAGTTCAGTGTTGTGTGGAGTGCATAAGTAGAATACCATTTTTGATATTGAATGTGGTTGGTTGTAGAAGTGCCTGAGAGTTAGTTAGTTATCTGTGAAGTTTGTATGATGTAATAAATCATTCTATTTGTCAATGTTAATAAGAATATGGTTGTACCATTTCCTTATTGTCAGTGATGTCACTGTTGCTTTTGCTTTCTTCACAGACTGTGTTTGTGTGATTCTTTGTGACTAGACCTGGTATTTAGTCATGGCCCTGTGTGTGTTGTGTGCTTTTGAGTGTGTGTGTCTGTGTGTTAGTGGCTATTTGCTTTTGATCTGTTGATATTGTACAACATGTTGCTAGTGGTTGGGGAATATTGCAATTGGTAATGTGAAGAGGACTACTTGTGAATATTGTTATTGAGGGTGCTGCCTTATCCTGTTACAAAAAAGGCATAGTTCAAACTTTTATATCACTTGCTTGCTGTTATTTTGTTGATCCATGTCTCTTACTTATTGTTCAGCAAGATATTACTTACATCTATTAAGTCACATGCCATAGTATTATCTATGAGGTGATGACATTGTTTTTTGGCCAGTGAGAATGACATATTTCTTTCCTAAAGTGAGGGTATGGGACTCTTCATGGGATCATATCTTATAAACCACCTTGATGGGCACTGAGATCTAGAATATCAAACCATATCTCAGACTTTATTTGGAAATTGTACACATTATAGCCTTCCAGCTACTGTTTCCTTTGAGTTTATCTCTCTACTTCGATATTTTGAATCCTGGATGCTTATTATTAGTTTACTGGAATATGACTCGGCATTTAGCCTATTTTTCTTTGTGACTAGTTTCACACTCCTGTTGTCTCATCTACCGTAGGTGCGGAATGATTGATCCTTTTTCTAGTACCTGTACATTTTACTTATATTCTCATTTTCTGTTTTTCCCTTTTTCGTGACATGAGGCAATTTTTAGAATTCCAAAAAGGCAGATGTTCAAGCATGGGTTGAAACTTGCCTTTGTTCATACTTCCTCCTTTGCTTCAGTTTCGGTGGTTGTTAAGTAAATGGTCCTAATTTCCCTCAGGTATTCTTAAATTTAATCAAGATTGGAATGATGTTTCTAAGTATTTCCATTAATTAAAAGGTATCCATTATCACAGTATTATGAAAAGGATGGATTGAATTATGACAGGAGTCCTATGAACAGTTTCCTCGTGGAGATTGGGGTTCCTCCAGTGCAGATCATGCACCAACAACAGCTTGTCAGTTATGCTAATTCGCAGCTTCTCAGAGCATCCAAACTAGTGTCTCCTCTTTCCAGACACAGAAATCCATCTCCCACTGAGGTGGCCCAGATCAAGGATTACGATTGCATTCCACATCCCGTCCCTCCTCTCTGAACTCCGACTGTTTCCTCTTCCACCTGTTCTCAGGGCCCACTCACGTACACCTCCGTGGTGCATCCCTCAGCTGCAGCTTCGTCTTGACCTATCGGAAGGTCCAAAAGATTCTGTTCCTCCTGAAGCCCTCCGTCACCAATTTTTTTTCCAGCCTTAGCACATCTCAAGGTTCAAAAGTAGTCTATGCTGGTGGTTCAGTTTTGTTGGTCACATGGGCTTTTGCTTAGACTCATGCAGAATATGCAGAACGTTGGTTCTTGTCGAATGGCTGTAGTGTTTTCACTGCTGAGTTGGTGGTGATATCTTGTGCTCTTGAGCATATCCATTCCTGCACCAGTAGCATATCCATTCCTGCACCATTGGGTCCTTTTTCATCTGCAGTGGATCCTTGAGCAGTTTACAGACTCTCGACCCGTGTTACCCTAGCCATCCCTTGGTCATTGCTATCCAGGTTTCCCTGCATGCACTTGAACCATGTAGATGTTCAGTGACCTTCATCTGGGCCCTGTGCCAGACTGGGATCCTGGCTAATGAACTTGCTCATAACCATGCTGATACATCGTGGTATGGGAAAACTTAACCAAAACGCAAGGTAAGCAGAGCTCAAAGGCTGCAGGGAGTGAAAGCGTAGACCCAAATGAGGTTACAGTTTCTTTTAAACTCCAGGCCTGAAGGGCCGCTGAACATTCACAACTGTAATGTCAGAATGACAACCTCAAGATTCAACGTAAGGAGGTAATCACAGTCTGAAGGACCCAACACTTTTGATTAATTATTGGCCAACACAATAAGTTACTGAAAGGAATGACTTTAATCGTTCGGCCAGAAGGGCCAATCAAATATAACCACAAATGCTGTTTTGATAATGCTACAAGAATGCAAAACCTACAGTTAATTTACTTCATCCAAAGGAGCAGTAAAGACCAAAAGACAAATTCATATACCAAAGGGTGTTTTTTATGAAACAAGCTAACAAGATAAAATTAATAACCAGATGTTGTGACGTTGCCACTTGGCCTGAAGGGCCTGAATATCAGTAGTAATAATTATTTGAGAATGGTTGAAGTTAGTGAGTTAGCACTTAAAACCAACCCGTGCTCCTCACCACTAGGAAAAATTTACAATCAGCTGTTCTAGGACTGCCTGCTTTAATATGGCACAGACCAGCAGAACAACTAGAAACTTCACTAACGTGGCATGTCGTCCACATAGGGCATGACAGCAACTCTCTATAACACACAAATTAAAAATTACTAAACATTGAAATACATGGTTCAAAATATAAATCCTATCTAGGCAGGAACTGTTAATGACACCCACTGGCCTTTGTAAATCTTTGACTTAGTAAATGTGACGGTCAGAACTAAATAATAATACCACTCAACAAATTGTAAAATACAAGATCATTATCGCACTTGGGTCAGAATAAAATTTCAACCACAGATAATATTTTAGGTTCAGTTATTAAGTCACAGAGAGTTAACTCTCTTTTCTAGTGATAGTTACACTTGACAATATAACAGCAGATCATTGAATTGGGATTTCGGGCACGCCTGGGCCTACTAAAATTGTGAAACACCATGGCACATGACCTTAGAACAAAACACACCTGACCACACGGGCAGAAATTGACTGAGACACATCAAGTCAAGAAATTCTCACCGTTAGTCCAGAAAGCAGACAAGCATTCAGCGACAGATTGCCTCCAGCACCAACTCGAGCTATGTCAATCGCCCCAGTTCCGCCATAGCAACGCGGATACGCTGCGTCAACAGTTGCCATGCCGAGCTTCCTTATCACACAGCCCGTCCAGAACGACTGCTGCTGTCCCGAGTACACACGATCATAGCAATCACGTGCGTTCACAGGAAGTTATACCACCTTTCCCGCAACATTGCATTGCCACACAACCAGAAATTAAACTCCCCGTCTCACTCTGGCGGCAGCACTCAATACTCTCGTTATCAGCAGGTCTCTCCCTAGAATGCAGCGCCCTCCGAAATTTAAAAGCAAACGGACCAATCGCGGCAGAGCAAACCCAAGGTTCCGGAAGACGACACACCACACCTAGCCAAAGATGAAGATGATACGGTTCACATGCCAAACTGGCTACAAGTAAACCGACTCTTTGAGATCGGTGTTCTGGAAACAGACCTCCAGTTGGTATTACACTGACAAGTCTTTGGACTCTGGCGTATGGAATGGTTCACTCTAACTTCACCAAACTAACTAGGGGTGATAAAGGAGTCTACGAATCCGTGGAGGTCTTCCATGCAGGCCTCTCACAAAGACTCTACTGTCCTTTGCCGGCTCTGCATCGGCTTGGCTGTCTCATGGCCATCTATGTCACAAGGACCCGTTGCAGTTACCATTTGACAGTGGTCCGCTATTTGCTGTACTGTCCCAAGCTAGCCGCGCTGCGGTGGGCTCTTAATTTGGCTGACTCTCTTACCGCTAGTGTTAGGAGACAATGTCTCAGTGGCAGACTTAGTTTTATGTTTTATTCGTGAAGGGGGCTTCTACCACTCTTTTTAAGGGAAGGCCACTTAACATTATGAATCCATTTGAGAGATTGTCAGAACACTCTGTTGCCTCCTCTGCCCAGACCGGGTTGCAGCTGTCTGGGCTTGGTGGTCCAGCCCGGTCTTCACCGTACCTACTCTTTTGCTCTTCTTCTCCCCACCTACTCTTTTGCTCTTCTTTTCCCCTCTCATGTGGCCTGTTAGACTTGTTCATGTTTTGTCTCTCTCTGCTTCTCTTGCCCTGTTCATGTTGGTAGTCTTTCCTAGACAATTTCTGAGAGTGATACCTCTGACGAGCGATGGGGGTGGGGGATGTATGCCCCCTCATTGCACTCTGCTTGGGGGGGGGGGGGGGCGGCTTCCAGCTACTCCCTAGATGGGTCACCTCACCTGTCTTCCTTTATACGTCTCTTCCTTTCTTCTTTTTTGTCCCGTATAAAGCCTTCGTTGTCCTTTGGTAGACCTTGGGGTTTTCCTCCTCTGGCCATTGCGCATTAGGCCATGTCTGATGCACAGTCATGTAGAACTGTCTTTTCAAGGGAAAAGGGGCTAAGACCTTGTAGTTTGATCCCTTTTAATCATCCAACCAACCCACCAACCAATGTTCAAGCTTTCCATCCTATAGCCCAATTTTGCAGCTCCTCCATGACTCCATGCTTGTTCTTGGCTGACCTGTCCTCTTTGACCCTCTGGATTTCCATCTGATATGTTCTTCATTCCTTCTGTATCACTCATCTGTGCCTTGTTCCCCACCTATCTCAATCCAGCTAATTTCACTAGTCTCCTAGTAGGCGAATCTTTCTATGTAATGTACACCTCATGATTATACTACCTCCTCCACTTTTTCCCCCCCCCATGTTGGGCCAGTGATTCTTTGAAGTTCCTTTCTCTTAAAGGCGTCCAGCATCTTTTGATGCTAATGAACAACTTTCCATAGCATATGTAAGCACTAGTCTTACAAGTGTTGTATAAATCATGAAGTTCATGATATGAGTTAAGAGCCTTGATGAAAATAGTTTTTTGTTGTAAAATAGGGTCTGTGCTGGCTGCTATTGATCTCTGTTTCATTTCATAAGAGGTGTCAATGAGTAGGCGACAGTTGATCCCGGATATTTAAACTGCTTAACTCTCTTGAAAGTATAATTTCCCAATGCTACTAACGGTGGCATGTCTCCTTGTATGCTTTCCCAGGAGCCATATATTTTGTTTTCTTGTGGTTGATATTCAGTCCCATATTCCTGCAGGCCTACTAAACTATGATTAATGTCTCCTCCATTGCTTTCCCAGTTCTTGTGACTATATATGTACCATTGACATAAGCTGTTACCTGGACTGACTTATAAAAGATCATTCTCTTGCAAAGCAATTTACATACCTTTTGCCATTAAACAACATATCTCCTTGCCTTGCACAATCTTGTATTATTATTTTCCAAAAGTTCCTAGGTCAATCAAGGCATGATACAGTTGCCCTTTGTTTATGCTACCATATGCTGATTTTTAGTTGATGAAAAGGTTATGCATGTCTATCCAAATTCATTTGCCTTTCCTAAAATTAACCTGGTAAAGATCTGATCTGTTTTTCATTCCCCTGGGAGAAATCCTAGTTAGTATGTGCTAGTCTCTCTAAACAACAAGAATACTTTATATTACAAATTTAGCAGCCTAATTCCTCGACACGTATCACACACCATTATATCTCCCCTCTTGCATACAGGGCATATAATTCTTTCTCTTCACTGCTGGAGCATTTTTGCACTTCATCCCATACCAAAATGACCAGTTTTAGGAGAATTTGTTCGACTGATTGGCACCTTGCTTGTAGAGTTCTATTGCAGTATTATCTGTTCCTGGTGATGTATTGTTCTTCTGTTTCTCCAGAGCATTTCTCATCTTTTCGAGAATTGGTACACCAGTATTTTCATTCAAGTCATTTAATTCTTAATATTAGAAAAGGATAGATTGGTACTCAGCGTAAAGATGACACATTGAGTTTCAGCAGTCACAATGACAAGATTCCAATACATTCAGCTTTTGACCAAAGGCTTCTTCAGGGAAGAAAAACACACACAGATTTACACCACCAAACACTCCTCATGCTACCTTCATCCAGATAGCAATTGTGCGCGATCCATCCACCCAGCCCTTCCTATTCCACTCCTGTCAGAGGTCTGCCCTACCCCCTCAGAGGGCAGGCCACTTGTGAAAGCAGCCGTGTCATATGTCAGCTTTCTATATTGGCACGACTACCAACTAGCCGTCCACCAGGATGAGTGGCCACTGCCAAACTGTGGCCAAGAGCAAAATAGGCCACTCTGTGGCACAACAAAGAGCTGCTTGATTTCTCAAACTGCTTCACAGTGTGGGCCATCCAGACCTTCCCATCCACCACCAGCCTTTCTGAACTGTGCAGACAGGAGTTAATCGAACAACACATTCTCTGCTCCCGAAATCATCCCACCCTCAACTTAACGGTAACCTACTGTTCCCGCATCCTCCACCCAATAGTTTCTGCCCTCCTTTGACCTATCACCTCCTCCCAGTTTGCATCCCCTCACCCTTGTTGTGCACCACTCTCTGCCAGTGCACCAGCCAGTCTTTGCCCCTTCTCTGCTCCTCTCCTTTTGCACTCCCCCCCCCCCTCCCCCTCCCCCGTCCCACAGCCTCCTGATGCTCCGTCTGGCAGCCTTGTCCTGCCACTATCTAGTCCCTGCTCGCTTCATCAGCCTGTACTGACTACTTTCCCCTCACCCGCAGCCTGCTATCCCTCTTCCTCCCCTGCCCGATTGCTAGTGCTGTTCAGCGTGACACAGTTGCATTTTGGTTGGAAATAGTGGTCATGTGGGCATGAAGTGTGCTTGCTTGTGTGGATGTGTCTGTTTTCCTTTCTGAAGAAGGCTTTGGCTGAAGGCTTAATTTGTAACAGTCTCTTTGTAATGTCTGTCTGCATCCCAATGTCTCATATTTACGGTAAGTAGCATTATGTCCTTTTCATAATGTTGTTGATATTCCAAATTGTACTTTCTGTTGTTTCATTTAATCCTTGTACATCTATGGGTTCTCGTTGTGTGGAATTGAGGAGTTTATCAAAATGTTGGCTCCACCACTCACAGATCTCTGTTTCCCACACTTACAATTTTTCGTGTTCCATTCTTCACCAAATTGGCAATTTCTCTGAAGGGGTGTCATTCACCTCCCGATAAAATTTCCTCACCTTGTGACATTTTATTCAGTAAATGATATAAGTTGCTAATAACAGATACTTTTTGTACAAAGCTGATTTGAGAAACTGGGGCAATGTGACTTTACTGATAAGTATCCAGAGTTAAAGAATGTAACCTGAATGTTTTGGTGATTGATGATTGCTGTATATTATGTGAAAATTTGTATCACATTAAAGGAAATAATGAGTTACTAATGATGGAGCTAAGTGAGTTCTGGAAACTGTTGTTGAAATAAATGTTCCTTTTTAAGCACTTGTAAGCTACTGAATCATGTAAAATTTGAAGAGCAGTTGCATAAACTATGAAACTAGACAAATTTTTGTTGAATGTGTTGAGCTAAGAGCTTCAAAACTAATATCTAATGTGCTCTGGTTGACTGTTGTATGGGGCATCATTGCATGACATGAAAACAAGGTAATTATCATTATCTTCCCTATAAAATGAAGAATTGTTTTCTTCCCTATTATGAATGATTTTTGTTATTTCTAGATTATGCTGCTTGCTTATGAGTTGTTGTGATGTAGACAGTGTACAGTTTAGATTTTTTTCTGTTAATTAGTAACTAAGTAAAGTTAGTTATTAAATTTCAAAGATTAAAAAAATTCAACTAATTTCATATTCTTATTCAACTCTTCATGGTACAAAATCCTTGTTATAACCCACTTCAGCCATATTAAAATTTATAGAAATGAATTGTGTAAATGTATCAAGTTTTCTACCCATCCCGATGACCATCTATTCTCAAAGACTGTGAAAGGATTCCTTAAGCTGTATCTGCCTACTGGAGGTAACATGTAAGGGAGCTCAATTGTGACTGAGTTTGAATTTAACAAACACAGAGTCCCCCAGTGGAGGCCAGTTAGCGCTGTTGGTTCTCTAGTATCATAAAATCGAGGCATAAATGACTGTCAAACATTATGTGTCGTGGAGAGTGACTATGATGGTTTAACTGCCAGGGATACAAGGATGATTGAGACCTCTTAACGAAAACATCGGAGTTATCTATGCACAAGTGTCATCAATGGCTGAGGCAAAAAAAGAAGTTGTTAAAGGGCAATCCCAAGGCACTTCCTGCACCCCAACTGGATTAGGCTTGCTCAAGTATGTAGGGCTCTGCCTCTTTCCTTTTAATTCCCTTAGCTTCTTGCAGGTTGAAAATGGATCAGTTCCCACAAACTCTTAATCGCTGCCAGCGGGATCAGTTTACCCTCTGGGAGCAATAATATCTTTTTCCCTGAGGGAACCTTAGCTGGCCCACTCGGAGGAACAGAACATATTCATGACTAACAGAGCTAATATCTCATCTCTAATACGTTCAACACCATGTAGGTTTAAACTCCAACATTCATTTCATTGTATTGAGAATTAAGTACTAAATGCTAACATGGCTGTATGTTCCATAAACACATTTAATATAGTAGATAGCGGTGCAAAACTTTATTCAGACATATGGAAACAAAGCTCAGTTTGATCTCTGCTGTCTACCATCTTTTTCTGTTGCATGAAAATAAAGAATAAGTTCAGTTTTTTTTAAATAAATATCTGTGATTCTAACAGTTATAATACATGAGGAGGTCAACAAATGTCTATAGTTAATTACAACATTCTGATATCAATGATAAAGTTCTAATAGAGCTATCTATTTATCTTTCTCATAAACTGGAGCTTGTGTCTGCCACTTCTGGGGGTTTCCGGCGACTAGAGGAAGCAATGTGGTGCTGGTGTGCAAGACTCACATGTCCCCTTCATCTTTGGACTTACTTGGAGATGCTTTGCCAATCTTCTTTTCAGGATAGTCGGCTGCGACGATCTGCCCTACTACTTCTCTGAAGATATCATGCTGTTTGGAGGAATTTTCTCTACTCTTAAAATGATTGTGTACACTCAAGATACTTTTAAATCAATCCTACTATATTTCACTTCCACAAACAGAACACCACATGACAGTTTTCACGTAAATGAATCATATTTCGTAAGCCCAATGACTCGCGGTCTGTCAGAAACTACTACATACTTTTACATTAAATACAGTTCCAAAAATCTCTCAAGGTTCTCGCAAGTCCACCATCCACAACTCTAGAGAGTCAGTAAGTAAGTAAAAATAAGTGTCATTTCTTTTCTCTTGCACAATTCAACTGTTCACAATAATGACTGACATAGCACCATCACAGAGTAAGGCGTGCTTGCTCCTAGTGCTGGTCATGTAACTTCTGTGATGAGCGTAGCAACCACTTGCTCGCGCCGAACGACCATCACTATTGCCTTATTCTCCTGATACACAACCATCCTGCACACTTGTACTTAAAATATCGAGTGTTCGATATGGTGGAAACCCAAGTGCCTCCAAAATTTATACCAAAATTCTCGAGGCACTACTCAGTGATGAGAGATTAACACACAACTTCTTTGCTTATTTCTTTTTTCGAATCACTTGAAAGTGAAGCAGCTGTGGAAAACAGAAATTGACACATCTGTATTTTGCAAACCACTGTGAACTGCACGGCAGAGGGTACGTCTCAATGTACCTGTTACAAGGGTTTCTTTCTGTTCCGTTCACATATTGAGTGCAGGTAGAATGATCATTTAAATGCTTGTGTGTGCTGTAATTAATCTAATCTTGTCTTCATGGTCCCTGGGTGAGAGGAAAGTAGGGGGTTGTAGTATATTCCAAGAATCATAATGTAAAGCTAGTGCTTGAAACTTTTTAAGTAGGCTTTCTACGGATAATTAATGTCTATCTTCAAGAGTCTGGCAGTTCAGTATCTCTGCGACACTCTCCCACCGGTCAAACAAACTTGTGACCATTTATGACCGGGTGAGGTGGCGCAGTGCTTAGCACAATTCGGCAGGACAACGGTTCAAATCCACGTACGGCCATCTTGATTTAGGTTTTCCATGATTTCCCTTAATCGCTTCAGGCAAATGCTGGGATGGTTCCTTTGAAAGGGCACGGCCTATTTACTCCTCCATCCTTTCCTAATCTAATGGACCAGTGACCTCGCTATTTGGCCTCCTCCCCAAAATCGACCAACCAACCATTCGTGTATACCTTCAGTATCACCTTGTTGTCCTATTTGTTACTTGAGCAATATTCCAGAATGGATTATACCTTCAGTATCACCTTGTTGTCCTATTTGTTACTTGAGCAATATTCCAGAATGGATTATAAGAGTGATTTGTAAGCAGTCTCCTTTATAAATTGATGGCATTTTCAGTATTCTGCCAATGAACAAAAGTCTGCCACCTGCTTTACCCATGATTGATCCAATGTGATCATTCAATTTCATACCTTTAGAAAGTGTTACTCTCAGGTATTTGTAGGAGTTGGCCAATTTCAATTGTGACTCTTTGATATTGTAGTCGTAGGATACTAAATGCATAATTTTACATTTCTGAACATTTAATGCAAGTTGTCAGTCTTTGCACCACTTTGAAATTATCAAGATCAACTGAATATTTATGCAGTTTCTTTCAGACAGTACTTCACTATATTAGAACTGCTTCATCTGCAAAAAGTTTGAGATTACTGACAATATTGACTGTAAGGTCATTAATGTACAACATGAACGCAAGGACCCCAACCCATTTCCCAGCGGCACCCGAAGTTACTTATACATCTGATGATGACTTTATATCCGAGATAACATCCAGTCACATACTTTACTTGATACCCCAAATGATTGTACTTTATACCATAAGGTAAATGTGGTGCTGAGTCAAACCCGTTTCGGAAGGGCCTTAATCCGAAGCTTTCAGTATGTCATGTGAGAAATGTGCAAGTTGTGTTTTGCGTGATCAATATTTTCAGAATCCGTGCTGGTTGGCATGGAGTAGGTCATTCTGTTCGAGATACATCATCATGTTTGCGCTCAGAATGTGTTATAAGATTCTACAACAAATTGATATCAAGAATATGGGATGGTAGTTCTGTGGATCACTTCTATATCTACATTTACATCTGTACTCTGCAAACAACTGTGAGGTACATGACAGAGGGTATGTCGCATTGTACCAGTTATTAGGATTTCTTCCTGCTCCATTCACGTATGGAGTGCAGGAAGAATGATTGTTTGAATACCTCTGTGCTTGCAGAAGTTAATTTAATCTTCTACTACCCTTCTTGTAAAAGGGAGTGACGTGTACTTTCTTCCAAATACTGGGCACAGCTTTTCATTCAAAGGATCTATGACAGGATATAATTAGAAAAGGGGCTAACTCAGCAGGAAATTCAGTATAGAATCACATAGGGATCCCATCGGGCCCAGGAGCTTAATTCAGTTTTAACTAATTTCAACTGTTTCTCAACACTACTGACGCTGACACTTATTTAATTCATCTTTTCAGTGGTACAAGGATTAAATTGGGGCAGGTCACCTGGATTTTTCTTTGTAAAGGAATATTTAAAAGCAAAGTTGAGCATTTTAGCGTTTGGTTTGCTACTCTTGGTTTCAGTTCTTATCTCTCTCAGAAGTGACTGGATATACTAACTTTGGCGCAGTTAACAGCCGTTTCATATACCAGAATTTCTTTGAATGTTATGAAAGGTCATTTGACAGTATTCTGCTACAGCAGTCATTCAGCATCTTGCTATGTATAACGCTATGTTTTGTTTTACACCCATTATGCAGTAGTCTCTGGTTCATCAGAAGTTTCTTCACAGTAACTGTATACCATGGAGGGTTCTTTCCATTATGAACTGTTCTGCTTACCAAATTCATGGTCAACTATTCTTTTAAAGCTGAGCCATAGTTCCTCTGCATGCTCCTGTCCTGTGCTGAAAGTTTCAAGTTTCTCATTAAAATTTGACACTACTGCTTTCGTTTGTAGTTTACTGAAAATATATATGCGGTGTGATTAAAATAGTAATGTGGTCTCTATACATCCAACATTCAAGTTTGGCACACATGTTCCTGATGTATGTTTGCACTTTCAGCTGTTTTGAGTATTTAGTTTGTTGTCGACAGTCAGAAAGTCTATATATTATGTTTTTGAGTGTTTGATGAATTTTTTCTTTCCAAAAAGATAACTCAAAGAATTTGCATTAAATTTTGCTTGAAAAATGGAATAGAGTGCAGCACTGCATTGAAATGTTGACTGTGGCTCTTTGCAAATCTACTATAAGCATGACAAGAGCTTGTGAGTGGTATAAACATTTCAAAGAGGGTCGAGAAGATGTTAAAGACAATGACCACCTGGGCACCCTACCGCATCAATTACTGACGATAGTATGGGAGAAGTAAAGAAAATTGTTTTGGAAAATTGCCGAATCACCATCAAGGAGGTTGCTGATTATATCAACATATTCTTTGGCACATGACAAGCATTTTTTTTTTTTTTTTTTTTTTTCACATTCCTTAGGCATGAAACGTGTAGCAGGGACATTTGTTTTGAAATTGCTGGATTTCGACCAAAACTGTTGTGTGGACATCGTTCAGGAATTGCTAAATGAAGTCAACAATCCAGAATTTGCAAAGAAAGCTATAAAATGTGGTGAAACATGGGTATAGTGCGTGCAGAATGCCGTGGTCACTAGATGCACAGATGGCAGGGCATGCGTGGGGGGGAGCGATAGTGATGGAGGCTGCGGCAGAGACTGTAGGGGAAATGCCGCATGCCGGAAGGGAAGTGCCATTCTAAACTGAAGCCTACACTCACATTTTCTGTAAATATTAAGCGGGTCCCCCTTCAAGCACACACTTGCATGGTGACCATTCAAAAAGATCTGTCACCTCTTCTTTGGCTAGCACCTAAGAGGAATTCCGCCAAAAATGCAGCAATTTATTTTCATACTAAAATGTAGACTTTCACGGCCGGAAATATCATGTCCATTATAATTATCCGAGCTGTTATGCCATGGTCGGTTGACGAATTCTGTTTCGATTCCCAACGTTTCGTCTCCGACTACGGGAGACATCTTCAAGGGGGTCCGTAGCTCAATGGAAGGTCCAACACACCCACTGCCTCGCTACTGACTGCTGCTAAATTCCGTGTCCGCGCGCTCCCACGCCGCGGCGTGACGTCACGTGTTTTGAAAACGTCAGTGCAATTGGCCGCTGTCCGTCGCCGTCGATCGCCGTTGCCATCACCCAGTAGTGGGCGGGTGGTACACATCTTCTTTAACACCGGCATCCATATGCCGTTTAATTTCACACCCTCCTCCTTACGGTTGAAATTATTTGGGTGTTTGGAAGAGCATAAGGGAAATTGCAGAAGAGGAGAAACGGAATGATCAGGTGTTGCGGAGCATGCTTTCCAGTCAGGGAACCACAATATTCGTTTCGAGGAGACGCAAGTACTAGCGGCCACAAGCGGATATTACGAAAGGCTCTACAGGGAGGCAATCGAAATCGCTAAACACCCAAATAATTTCAACCGTAAGGAGGAGGGTGTGAAATTAAACGGCATATGGATGCTGGTGTTAAAGAAGATGTGTACCACCCGCCCACTACTGGGTGATGGAAACGGCGACGGACGGCGGCCAATTGCACTGATGTTTTCAAAACACGTGACGTCACGCCACAGCGTGGGAGCGTGCGGACGCGGAAATAAGCGGCAGTCAGTAGCGAGCCAGTGGGTGTGTTGGACCTTCCATTGAGCTACGGACCCCCTTGAAGATGTCTCCCGCAGTCGGAGATGAAACGTTGGGAATCGACACAGAATTCATCAACCGACCACGGCATATCAGCCCGGATAATTATAATGGACATAATTTATTTTCATGTGGTTTGTTAACCATTGGTAACTTTCAGAAAAGTGTCACGAGTGGGGAATTTTGAGTAAAAACTACACATTTCTTTTGTTGCCATGTTAAAATTTGCTTCTTTTGCCAAAAATCAGCGGAGTTTACACAGTCTCACCTCACTAAGATTATGTATAGATGCAGTTGCGAGAGAATTCTGAAACAGTGGTTTATTATGTGAGGAAAAGGAAGGTCAGTATATTATGAGAAAGCACACCCTCGGTACAAAATAAATGTGTAATTATCTCATTGATTTTGTTTGAAAACCCATAGCATTTCTCATTCATCAGCTGTCAATGGCTCCTAAAAGTAAGATTCTTTCATCAGAAAATTCTGTAGTTTGTGGAATAACGTGGTAGATAATGAAGTTTTGCATTATAACCATACGGCAAAATAACCTCCTCTTGCGTGCTACCATTTGCCAAAATCTCATTTCGATATCTCAAACCGCTTTAGAAATATGAGGAATCGTGTGGATATTTCTCTCTACATCAGATCAATTTTCTTGAGATTGGTGACAGATAGAGACCTCCACCCAAGTCTAAAGAAAAATTCAATATGTTAGCTAAATTTCATATGTAGCAACATGTTACGTAATATGCATCAAACACAAAATCATAGTGATCCCTCTTTTTCATTGCAGACTTTCTCAAATTTCTCGCAGTGTCTTTATTTCCGTGTAAATATCACAATAATTATGACCATTAACGAAATGATGGGCACATCATAACGACTTAAGAGCCAAGACTAAATAAAATTCAAGTTCAATCACATGTGAATGTTCTTCTCACTGTTCTCTTTGATTACCGTGGGATAGTGCACCATGAGTTCCTGCCTTAGTGTTGTACTGGAAGTTACATGCCAGTTGCGTGAAGCAATCCAAAGAAAATGACTAGACTTGTTACAAAATTACTCATGGAAGTTGCATCACACTACTGCTCCTGCTCACACCTCAGTGGTTGGTTGTGATTTCTTGGCCAAAAAAAAAAAAAAAAAAAAACACACGCTATGTTGCCTCAGCCACCGTATTCACTGGATGTGGCCCCCTGTGATTGCTTTCTATTCCTGAGGCTGAGGAGAACCATGGAATAATGTCATTTTGCCACTATTGATGCTGTAAAAGAGAGAGAGAGAGAGAGAGAGTTGAAGGGGCTGAACACCATAATGAAAAGTGGATTCCAGAGGTGCTTCTAAGATTGGAAAAAGCCCTGGCACAAGGGTATTATATTTGAAGGGAATTAACTTGAAGAGGACAAATTTTATGTTGATGAATAAATAAAGATTCTTTAAGGAAACAAAAATTTTCATTAATTTTTGATCACACCTAATATCTCTCTACTTGTTTTTGTTGTCCTTAATGCTTTTCTAATTATTGTTGCCACAACTGTGTCATGGTCACTGATACAGTTTCGATGTGGACATCCTCAAAAAGGTCGGGACTGTTTTTTTGCCAATGGATTCAATATATTCCCGTTGTGGGTGGCATTTGAAACTGTCAGTTGTAGGTAGGTTTCAGAGAAGACATTTAGCAAAGCTTCACAGGATGTCTTGTCACACCCATCACTAACAAAACTAATTTTACCATTTTATTGTTGGATGATTCAAGTCTCCACCAAAGTTACGTTATGATCATGGAACACACATACAAGAAAGTTCTCTAAGTTTTTGATTATGCTACGAGGTGGGTCAGAAGGAGTGACGGAAGGATCTAATTATTGTTTCATGCCCAACCCTGATACTGAGACTTGCCCAAACAATCTTGCATGCAACTTCAATTTCTATCACAATGGATTTTAGTTTCTTGTGTACTGTGACAAGTACAACACCTTCATTTCCCATTAGCCTATCCTTTTAATAAACAGTTAAAGTTTCCCCAAAAATCTCATTGCCATCAATTTCAGCTTTCAACCCGCTTTCTGTGCGTAGTATTATATGAGCTTCACTGCTTTTAAGAGCACTTTGTTGTGAATTTTTCAGCAGTTAACTACTAGGATTTTAATAATTTTGTCAATGAGGGCATTCTTTTGGACCTTACACTTATACTTCTAAATCTCTTACAACTATCGTTATCTGGACTGAATGGATAGTCACCCAATCGAAAAAAAAAAAAACAACCTTGCATGCTATGTCGTGCAAACCTGGGCTTTTTGGGGGGACCCTACAGTTCTCAATTATGTGGTGCACGTCCATGAAGTAACACCCTAACTTATCATAGAACCATCAAAGTCTCTGTCCTCTTGACACAGAACCAGGGGCCATGATCAGTTTTGGGACAGTGCTGCAAATTGTGAGCTTCATTGAAACTCGGTGCACCAGGTTGGTCTTCTCAACTTTCTCTGTCAGCCACTGGAATGATCCAAGTGTGCCCAGACAACCAGCATCATTTTTTCGCAGAATGCAGCAGAGTCTACATTTGGGTTGCATACTGTTCCCTCAGTGTTGCTGGAATGAATTAATATTTTAGTAGTCATAAATTTTAACTTGAGAGTCCAACAATTAGTTCAGTGTATTTCTTTCAGCCTTTACAACAGTTGTTTCAGTTTGTCTTCTTTTACCTCCATACCGACTTGATTCTAATTTTCCCCAAAGCAGCATTGCACAGTGTCCTGCCCTCAAGTCACCATGTGTAAGGGGCTAAAAACTAGGATACTTTACATGAGTGATTTGCATAAAACTACAGTAAATTATATATTGTGCATTTCATAATATATAAACTGCTTACTGCAGAATGTAACAAGTTTACTTTTACAAATTTTTCAAGAGAGACAAAAAACTGCTTCATACAAAAACTCTAAAACAAAATTATTCTATGTTTTGTATTGAAGCTGTCAAGCAGCCTCCATGTATTTGATATCCACCACTTTTATTTGTATATAAAGACAAGGATACTTGCTTCTTATACTTTTTAATTTACCAGACCAGTATCTACCACATGCTCATCAGCAACAGTCTCATATTGCACGACTAAGCCTCCGTAGAAGTTCTTGCAGATATTCTGTTAACTTTACAGCATATTCTCGTGTTAGTATAAGTGAGAGTATGCTAGAAACCATATGAAATTAATAGAATATCTGCAAAAGGCTTCCACAGAGACTTAAAAGTAAAATATAAGACCATTGATGATGAGCATGTGCTCGATATTGGGTTGGTAAATTAAAATATATATAAAAAGTGAGCAGCCCTGCAAATAAAATCCTATAATCAAAATTATTCTTCATTTTTCTAAAATATGTGGGTGTATTATGCTTTTTATTGTGTAGATTTTATCCAATTTTGTGTTACCAGTAGCTTACAAACACTTTTTTTCCAACTGGTTATGTCCCCTATTTGCAGTAAATCATATGGAATAAAATTAAGTCTTGTATTTTGAAGGTACAGATTTATTTTACATATTTTCCTCAAACTAAATACATTTTAAACATTAATCCATCAACACAAGTTCATGGACTTAAACATTCTCTTCAGTTTCGTCTCTCTTTTTTGGTGGATATATCAAAATTTGATTCCAAAATTGCATATTTTCTTCTGGAATGTAAATTAAACTTTTTTAAATATGATCCAGTTTTAAGATATTTGTGGGTAGCTTGGCTTTGTAGGCAGTTCTTTCAGAACTTCTAAATTCATCTGAGTATTCTTTATGTAAAAGCTATAAGCTTGCATGCTCATTGATGTTTATCTCACATTGATCTATCTGTGGTGTATCTTTGCTGAAACTATATTCATGATGCTTTGATGGGTTAAAAGAAATCTTTTGCTCCTTTTGAACACCTTTTCCATAAGAATAATTACTAGGGCAGTTGTTAATTTTTCCCACCAAGTATTGTAATCTGTGAAGTCTTTTGTTTTCATGAGAACAACACTAAATTTGTCTTTCTTCTGCAAAGAATCCAGTATGAGGTCTGTCACAATAGTAACAGTTTAACATTGTTCCTGTTTTCTCTACCTTCTCTTGTGCAGTAAGCAGTGAATTATACCTGTTATTGACTGTGCACAAGTTCCGCACTGCAGTAAATGATGCGATACCCACTTGGATATCAGTGATGGAATAAATGAATTTTGAAAGTTTTGGACATGTTTCCTTCCAATAGTTTGCAGTTCATATATGAATGACCAAGTGGATAATGTCGGAAGCTCCAGGAGGCTGTTCATGGCAGATGCTGTTGTATACAAAGAAGTCACAATGCTAGAAAATTATAGCAGACAACTGGATGATCTGTAGAGGATCTTTACCCGTGGTATAAATAAATTTAATGTATTGTGCATAAATGGTGGAAGACCTGTTATTGTATGATTCCACAGTTGCCGAACGATCACTGGAAGCAGTCACATCCATTAGATATCTGAGAGTGTGCTGCACAGTAGTTTATAGTGGAATGACTGCATAAAGCTTTTATAGTGGAATGACTGCATAAAGCTAATTACAAGAAAAACAGGTAGCAGACTGATATACGTTGGAAGTACGCTTATGGAATATAGGCCATCCATGAAGGTGGTAAGTTGCAGAACATGCGTTCAATTGATACTTGAATGTTGCTTGTCAATATGAGGCCCATACTAGATAGAATTGATAGAAAAGTAGAAAACATTCAAAAAAGAGCAGTGCATTTTGTCACAGGTTTGTTTAGTAAGTGCAGAAGCATCATGGAGATGCTCATCCAGCTCTGGTGGCAGACTCTACAAGAGAGGCGTGGTGCATCACAGTACAGTTTACTGTTAAAATTCCAAGTATGTATGTTCTTCTACCTACATATGTTTTGCAAAAAGACTGAAAAGGTTAGAGAAGTGAGCTAATATGGGGGTTTACAAATAACCTTTTTTCCCACGCTCCATTCATGAGTGGAATAGAAAAGGGGAAGTAATGGTTGTGCAGAGAGTATCCGTACCACACGCCATATGGTGGCTTGCGGAGTGTAGAGGCTGACGTTGTTACTAGGCAATTTTACCTTACAATGGAGACTGCTTTGTTGTCATTCTGTTCATGGTAGTTGTTTTAAGTATGCAGTTAAACCTGTTTTGAAGTTGAAACACTGTTTTCAAAATGAGTTAACACTGAAGTGTGGTTACTGTGAATCTCAGTACCTTCACATTATGTATTTTGCAATATTTTGTAGGCTTCTCTTATGGATTTCTCCAAAGTGATTTTGAAACCATACACTGGTACTCTCAAACAAATGTCACGTACTTTAAACGACTAAGTCACCTAAAATGTTGTGTTATGGCTGTTTTTTTTTTTTTTTTTTTTTTGCATCTGTTTCATTTGTCTTGTGAACTATGTAGACGCATTATCCTCATAAAATCTTATTTCTCTTCAGTATGTAGTGAAAACCCAAATAAACACTCTTGAATCTGACATTGTGTTGTTAGGAAATCGTGTGCCATTTTCTCTGTAAACAACAACATTTCTGTTACAAAAATTTCTGTGACAGCTTACCTAGCATTTGTAAATATGTGTGACATGCTTAAGCGATACAGTAGAATTGTCCAAAAAAATTGAACACAACTCGTGTATAATGTTTTAATCTGTAATACATCTCCTAAAATATTTACTATTCCTCCTGAAATATTCTGTATCTTTCTTGTAAATCACCTTAAAATTAACTGAGAGGACTAAAGAAATGTACTCTACACTCGTATGTAATTAAGTTAGAGAAACCTACCAAGATGAGTTGTAGCACCCCTTTAACCCTGATGACAGTGTCAGGTAGCATTCTGATCCACATACACCCCACTTGCTGTCACAACCAACAGAGATTTTTTGGAATTTGCGCTGAGGCAGTTAACATCTTTGCTATATGGCATCTCATATGCGCTCAATATGATTGAGGTCAGATGTCTTGAGGATCCTTGTGTATGCCAAGTGGCCCTCAAACAATTCTGACATAGTTTGGGAGTGACAGAACGGTGCATGCTCTTCCTGAAAGCAACAGCTTACTTGTGGGATATTGTATGCATCCAATTGGACAGTTATCTTGTAACATCCTTTTTGCTGGTGACAGACAATGGCAAATCCAGGGCTCAAGTCATCTCTTGCAATCATCCCGTACACAATAATATATTCAAGATTTGCCTGAATGTTGCCCTGCGAGCTCATGTAGTGCATTACTTCAATGTACTCAAACCCTGCCGTTGTTAATATCCTGTAACAAGTACACATATCCTCTGCATCTTTTCATCTCCCAGGGTACACATTTCTTAGGGCAGACAGATCAAAAAAGCGAGGTGGCGGGGTCGGCGCGTATATACGAACAGATCTCAAAGTGAAAGTCTTATGTACGTCAAATCCTGCTGAAGAAAAAGAGGCTGAATTCATGTTCATTGAAATAAATATACAAAGTCGGAAATTCTTGACTGGCGTCGTGTACAAGCCGCCAAAAATAAGCTCAATGAGTTCCTTCCAGTCGGAATTACATTCACTTCAGTGTCAATACGAACATGTCATCGTAATGGGTGACTTGAACATAGACCTGCTAAGAGACACTCCCTCCGCAATAAACCTAAGAAGACTGTTTAGTTGCAATAGCATGAACATTCTTCCATTACAACCTACACACCATACGGCGCACAGTCATACTCTTATAGACGTAATCGTAACGAAACAGACTGACAAAGTAAGAGATGTTGGTCAAACATCGGCCCCTGGCCTCTCAGCACATGATGTAATATTCCTGGCCTACTCTGTGCAGCCCCCAAGGATCAAATCGCATTACATAACTTGTAGGAACATGAAACGTATTGACCTTGACGCTCTAACAGCCGATTGCTCAGAAATCTCATGGCATCAAATAATCAGAAAACTCACAATCGACGGCAAAATTAATGAACTTGGTGATAAACTCACTGCCCTCTATGACAAACATGCACCTGTGCGCACAATCCGTGTAAGAAAATCTCCTGCTCCATGGCTGACAGCTGAATTACGTCAAATGATGACTAATAGGGATGCTGCCCACAGGCGTTTCAAGGCAGATCCGAAACCTGAGCGTTTTCGAAGAATATAGAAAGCTACGGAACAGAGTGAAACAATGCATTCGCAATGCTAAAATCAGGCACGCTCGCTCCCTTGTATGCAGCGATCTGACGCCCACGACTCTATGGAAGAGAATCCGTAGCTTGGGGGTCGGAAAGGCAAAATCGGAAACTACTTTTCATGTGTCAGCTAACGAATTAAATGAATTCTTCTCTGCACCTCTGAATACCAGCACAGCTGATAATTACCGTCCACAAGAATCCCCAAACAGGATAACTAACAACGATACCTTCCATCTAAAACATGTAACAACAAATACAGCAAGAAAAGCAATAATGAGAATCTCTTCTGATGCAATAGGCAACGACAGTATCGGTATAACCATGATTAAGAATGTTGCCGATATCTTAGTACCTGTCTTAACTGACATATTTAATTTTTCCCTCGTGAACGGAATATATCCCACTGCATGGAAAAGAAGCCTAATTCGACCCATCCCTAAGATCGAAAACCCGCAACTGCCTAGTGATTACCGACCAATTAGCATACTGCCTGCTGTTTCCAAAGCACTTGAATATATTGTTCATGACCAAATCACTGAACACTTGCATGAATTCAGCCTATATGACAAATTTCAATCCGGTTTCCGTAAACATCACAGCACAAACACTGCTCTAATTAAAGTAACTGATGACCTGAAATATGCCATCGACAATCGAAAGGCAACAATATTGACGCTACTGGACTTCAGCAAAGCTTTTGACACTGTTAACTTTGACATATTGCTCAGAAAAATGCAACAGCTTAATTTCTCTGATAGTGCAATGAGATGGTTTGAAAGCTACTTAAAAGACAGACAGCAATGTGTTGTCTGCGTAAATGAAAAATCTTCCTGGAAACATGTTTCCTCGAGAGTGCCACAAGGATCAGTCTTAGGACCATTTTTGTTTTCTTTATATGTCGACGATATTTCGTCGGTTCTGTCCTCCTGTAAATATCATTTCTATGCCGACAACCTCCAGCTCTACCTAAGCGTCAGACCTGAAGATGTAAACACTGCAATCGCTCAGATGAATGATGATCTGTCTTCAGTAGTGAGATGGGCGAAAAACCTGGGGCTTAAACTAAATGCAAAAAAGACGCAAGTAATCTTAATAGCCCATCAGAAATTAATAAGTTCAGATTTCCGCGAACGGCTACCTCCTATTCTGCTCGACGGTACTCCAATACCATATCAGAAAACAGTGAAGAACTTGGGTGTAACTTTGGATGAGCATCTCAACTGGGCGGAGAATACAGTCGCAGTGTGCCGAAAGACGTCTGCTTGTCTCTATGCTCTCAAAAAGTTTCGGAACATATTTCCACAGGACTTGAAACGCCAGCTCGTGCAAGCACTCGTTCTACCGAACCTCCACTATTGTGATGTGATTCAACAAGGCATGAGTAGTGAAAACAAAAGACAGCTAGAGCTAACCATGAATGCCTGTGTGTGTTACACCTGCAACATTCGCCGATATGATCATGTTAGTGCTTCATACTCCGAGCTAGGGTGGCTGCGGCCGGACAAATTGCGTGACTACCACACTCTATGTCTACTCCACCGACTCCTCATCGCGCAAGCACCCCAGTACCTTGCTTCAGAGATTAAAAACCTGTCATGTCATCATAATGGAAACACAAGGTCACTCTTATTTGGTATCCTAACTATGCCCACTCACAAAACAAAAACTTTTGCAAACTCCTTCTCAGTTGCCGCTGTCCGCCTCTGGAACAAACTGCCCCTTACCTTGCGCAAAATTCGATCTCCTGCTGCTTTTAAGAAGAAGTTGAAGCATTTCCTACTATCATCCTCACAAAGTTCTCCACAAAATTAATGTACAAGGACAATCCCCCTCATCTGTCAAATAGCAAAGCTAGCGTCTCCTATCTTGCTCCTGAGATGCCTTCCTCTTCATCTTTCTCTATTAGCCACGCAATCTTCTTTTCCTTTATATTTCCTTAATTATGTTTCATCATGTCTCTATTCTTCTCCTCCCTTCACCATGAGTCTCCCTCATACTCCCTGCTGCCGGCACTCCTATCTAAAATCTGTCTCTTCAATAATATCTAATTATAACAGTACTTGTGACCTAAATATATAATCTCTATATGTATGTATTTTTCCAGGTGTACCTTTCAAATTGTTTATTTCACTTTTTGTACTAGATGTAGTTTAACATGCCTACTAAAACATATGAATGTAAAGTAAGTAGAATGCCTGGTTAGATGTAAGAGAGGGCCTGATGGCCCTAATCTTGCCAGGTTAAATAAATAAATAAATAAATAAATAAAAAATATCACTGTCAGCCCAGACTACGTTTTCTATGCATTGAGCATCCTTTGATGCCATTCCAGTGCTGGGCAATGTCCTTTAAACGGAGATGTAGGAGTGTGAGCAGTGATATTTTATTTCATATAGTTGTATGGCTGCACACCAGTTATGTTGTCCATTTTTGAACTGGCCCATCCATCCATAGTAAACATCCACTGTTACTGACAGCAGCGGTGACTTCTTGTGATCAACTCACTGTGGCCCATACCAGTGGCTCAGGAGATGGTGGTTTACCCCTAATTGAAATACTTTACACCCTCAACACAGTGGTACAGAAAAAACAGTGTGTGTCCATGAGCACCTGTGACCTGGCTGCAGTCGGATAGACTGGTATCACACATCTTGCGCAGGTTGCACAAAACTGTTGTGCTCATGTATCCCTGTCATGTGACATGCCGAGCCATTGCATTCACAGTGGGGACAAGAATTTTCTCTCTTCAGCACAGCTGCTATTTGTAATTCAATTGCTCATGATTATGTATCACAGTTGCTTTAATCTTTTAATGAGAAAAATTTTTTGTTTGTATTTTATGAGATGACTTCAGCTCTTCTTTTAATTAAATTGTCCCATGTAACAATGTGTCATGTTTTTAAGACAAAATAACCGGATTCTTCTTTTATGTCTTTGGCCTAATGAGAAAAAGTTCTGTTAACCTGTTTAGGTACCTCATTGTGTTTGGCTGCATAGCAGAAAGCAAGTTTCTCAGTGTAATATCTGCATTTATCAAATGTAATTTCTGAGAAGAAATACACAAAGCTCATTGGGAAAGAATCAACTGCCTGTCACTTTATATGTTTCTTTCGTTCTTTGAAGTTAAAAAATGGCTGCTATACAAAAAAATAAAACAAGCAGTAGACCAGCAAAAATAATAATGAGTGAATACCTACTCTGAAATCTTAACAACAAAACCACAAAGTTTTACAAGATAGTGAAAAAGTCATTCAGGTCATGATGTCAATTTGAAGTGTATTGTGTTGAGGTTATTTGTGGTGTAACCATTTGCCAGAATTTATTTTGTTATGACAATTTGCAGAAGTTGTGTACAGTTGTAAAACATCCAGAAAGCATCATGCACAAGGCATAGTAAAGCAGGTGTTGTTTTTTCTTGTTGTAGTTGTTGTATTCTTTTAATACAAAAAAAAAGAAAGATTAAGTAGGCTTCTTCTGACGACATTATAAAGCTTTGAGATGGATGACATTTCTTTGTAGGTGTAAGCAGTTAGGAGGCTGCAGAACAGTGTAATGAACTTTCATAGAAGTTTATAAAATGGATGTATTTGAAACAAGTTGCATTCAGAACCAGATGGTAAGCATTAAATTGTGTGTTTTTACTTCTTAGGTCTTCACACATAAGGCATGCAGTTGGCACGTGTGTTAAATGCTATGCATGTAAAATTGGCACTGAGTGTGCTATCATGTCAGTCCCTGCTCGTCTCCTACTCTCAATTCATTTATTCAGTTGACAGGCAAATCTGTGTAAGGCATGGATGGTTGATGTTAGATTGTAATTGTATTGCTAGTTGAATTTGCCCGTAAACATTATCTTCATAAAATTCTCACATTTTTTAAATATTGACATAAAAGCACAGATGCATAGTTTTACAATTTCATATGAGAGTAAACAACTGTTATTTTCGTGACAATATTTTGTTGTTGAACTTGGATAGATTTACTGTTTTGCATTCAGTATGTTTAGAAGTTTGCTTGATATGTCTCTATTCATAGTTATTTTTGTCTATCATAAGGCTGATAAGTTTTAGACAACTTAAAATTGTGTTACTTATCACATAGGTGAGTAAAGCATGTCCAGAGGTGTAACAATTCAATCCTAAAATGTTCTACTGTGTGTACCAGTGGGCAATTTTTCTGTTTGCAAAGTAATCGCCCAAAGTTGAAGTGTGTGAACAACCATTATCAGATGTTCACATATATTTATTTATGCAACACTAATTCTTTGTGCTCTGTTATCAAGTCCTTGCCTAAAGAGACATTATATACCTAATTGTTTAAAAATGCTCATCTCAGTTGCCCTATCTACCAGACAACGAGATGACTTTGTGACTAATCAAATTTACAAACTGTGTTTTCATATAAAAAAGTTAACACTTTTGTAAACACTCGTGGAGTTTTCTTAGACAGAGTATATGACACTGATATGCAAATAGTCACCAAAAACAACAGGAAACTGCTGAGGTAGTGTTGTTCTGCATCCTAAGGTAAGCTGCATCATCTTCATCATTGTCATACGCCATCTTGTTCTTGCTATGAATTCCGTGAAACATGCTGTTGGAAAATTCCTCTTTTATATCCAGCAGCTTTATTCGAATAATTTCTCAAATGGTCAGAAGCCTTAATTGAGTTTCTCTAGCACATTGTAAACAACCTGCTGCTCCAATGCTTGAAACCTTCCTCGATTTCGTCCCCATAAAATTTAGCATGTAAACATTCGCTTCTGTGGCATCAAATTTATTTCCTATGGCACAGTAATTAGTTGCCTCTACCTCATGAGTAACCAGTAACTTAAAATTAGTTTTGTACTGTCTGTGTGAATCAGTTGTGACTTCAAACTCGTAGATCAACATTTCTTGACAGAGTCACAGCTGTGATTTGCATCATTATCGTTCGCTATAATTTACTTTTCGTACATCATCAAGCAAACAGAATAACAACAGTATGTTATCCTCTTGGGTCCTTATTGCTGAATTGGCAGAAATAGTGCCAACAGTTCACTTCATCATCTGTTGCCAACCTTGAAGATAAACAGTGCTGAAAAGTGGTAGCTGCTCTTGTATGTGCACTATTGTATCTATGTTACAATTTATTTGTGTCCTGTAGAAATGTATAAAATTTCTGAGTGTTTGTCCATTTGTCAAGCCAGTTCAGTTCTGACTATATTTTGATTCAGGCAAACTTCCGTTTAAATGTGGTAAATGTTCACAAGAAGAAAGGTACATATGATGCATTCCCATGGTTGGGAGCACAGTGAAATTTGCTACCCATTCATCACTACCCTCCCCACTTTTGACCATACTGGTGCCCCACTGCATCTCATTCCACCCTTCTAAAACAGTCAAATTAAATCCACACGTGACCTCAACTACCAATGCTTCATCTGCAAATGTAAGGTGACTCGTGGATTAAGCTATTACAAGGTGTAAATATGTTGACCTCAGCAAGCAAAGCTTTACCTGCGAATGTAAGAAGACACTGTATTTTTCAAATGGCAAATTTGGGGAAAAAAGCCCTCATCTTATAGTTGGGTCAATACAGTACTATACGCAACAATATGGATGTCTGTACTGATTTAGCACTGAGTCATTACTCAATTGCCTCCAAGATCAGTACCATTACTGCTACTTTGAACTTTGTTTTTATACACCTTTATGTATGTTTGTGGGTGACGGGTTGCAATGTTTGCTGCTGTAAAACTGTTCTGGATATTTTTGTATCAATGTGACAGCTTTCTATTAACATTCAAATTTTCACTGCATCTTTAATACTTTTTCTACGCACAGTTTTAAACGTATTTATATTCATTTAAGTTTCCATTCAGAGGCTGCAGCAGTTGCTCGGTTATGTCTGGCATGTGCTTCTCCCAGCGTACTGTATTTTCTAATGCTGGCCATCTGTCACTACAACAGTTCGGATTCCATGCTTGTCTGCTAATTAGCAAGGCACCATTATCGGCAGCTCATCCCATTTGCAGCTTTGTATAACACACTAGGTTACACTGAAGATGACTTATCTCAATGCAAATGCTTTAATAAAATGGCCTGTGAAGAAAATGTGGTCCCTGATGGAAATGTCTGTCCTCAACAGTTGAAAAGCATGCATCTAGTACCGTTCCGACTATGGTTTAGTCTAAATTTCATACATGAAGATGCAGTGCACAACATAGGCATCCGATCTGACCAAAGAGTGTTACAGAACAAGCCCTACCCATGGCCCCTGTGTCAGAGCTAGTGAGTCACCACTTTACTTCAACCCTTAATTATGCAACATGCCATTAAAGTTATGTTGGTCAAAGCATCTCCAGTGTCCATCATTATTGCGCAATCTCCAGCAGAGCAACTATTCACGAACCAGTCACTCAGGCAAAATAGCTTATGGTTCAGAACAATATAGTAGATATCAAAGTTCTCTTAGAGTGTTGGAGTAAACAGTTACCTTAACTGATTGAGATACCCCGGGTACATTTTGAATTACTTGTTTGCAGTTGGTTGAATATGTCAGATTTTATCTATCAACATACATTCCTTTGCATTTTAAATGAACACTTAAATGACACAGTACTTTACACACAAGAAAATCAATGTATTTGACTGCTCCATTGTTTGTACAGCAACCTCATAAAAACTCATCTATCAGAATTCAGCATCGATATTCAGTTCTAATAGTTCCCAAGTAAGTGAATTGAAATGACTCCTCGAATGCCCTGCAGAGCATCAAGAGAATGTACCCAACAGAGAATCTCGTCCAGAACATTCAGGATACCATGTTTTCTTTACAGAAGCAGGCTACCTCTACATATATACTCTGCAAACCACTGTGAAATATACGGCGGACAATACATCCTATTGTGCCAATTATTATGGCTTCCACCCATTCCATTTATCATTTACATATGGGGCACAGGAAGAATAACTGTATAAATGCCTTTGTGTGTGCAGTAATTAATCTAATCTTGTCCTCACAATCCTTAAGGGACCAATATGTAAGAGGCTGTTGTAAGTAGGCTTTCTCAGGATAGTTTCCATCTATCTTCAAGTGTTTGCCAGTTCAGTTTCTTTGCATCTCTGTGACAGACTCCCATGGGTCAATGAAACCTGTGACAATTGGTACTATATTTTTATACATAAATTTAGTATCCCGTTAGCCCTATGTGGTACAGCTACCACTAACCCTATGTGATACAGTTCCCAAATACTTAAGCAATATTCTAGGATGGGTTGCCCAAGTGATTTGTAATCAATCTCGTTTGGATACTGATTGGATTTTCCTAATATTCTACCACGAAACCAAAGTCTGCCACCTGCCTTACCCACAACTGAGCCTATGTGATGGCTTCATTTCACATGTCTGCAAAGTGGTCCAACCAGGTGTTTGTATGAGTTAATGGTTTCTAATTATTTACCAGTTGGTACTGCAGTAAAAGGATCCTATGTTTTTTTCGTTTTATGAAGTGCACAGTTTTACATTTTTGAACATTTTTAAGTTACTAATCTTTGCACTACTTAGAAGTCTTATTGAGATCTGACTGATATTTACACAGCTATTTTCATACAATATTTCATTGTAGATGCCTGCATCATCTGCAGAAAGTTTGAAGTTACCATTAATAAAGTCTGCAAGCTCAATAATATATAACATGAACAGCAAGAGCCCAACACACATCCCTGGGGCATACCCGAACTTACTTCCACATCTGTTGATAATTCTCCATCTGAGATAACATGCTGCGTCCTCTTCACCAATAAAAAATCCTTGATTCAATCACATATTTTGATTGATACCCCATTTGATCTTACTTATCATAATAAACAAGAATGTAGTACTGAGTCAATGGTTCTTGAAAATACAGAAATACTACACCTGCCTGACTGCCTTGATCTATGGCTTTCAAGATGTGTGAGAAAGGTGCGAGTTAAGTTTCTCATGATTGATGTTTTGGAATCTGCAGTGATTGACGTAGATGATGTCGTTCTGCTCAAGATACCTTAATATGTTTGAGCTTGGAATATGTTTTAAAATTCTACAACAAATGGATGTCAAGGATATTGGATGATAGTTCAGTGGACAACTGTTGCTACACTTCTTGCAGACATGTATGACCTGTTCTTTCTTCCATCAACTGGACATAGTTATTTGTTGAGGGATCTGTGGTAGATTATACTTAAAACAAGGGCTGATTGAGACACAAAATACAGTATAGAATGTGATAAGGGATTCCAATGGTCGTTGGACCATCGTTCAGGTTTAACAATTTCGTCTGTTTCTCAATATTACTGACAGTAATATCTATATCACTCCAGTGTTGCATCGATACAAAAATTAAATTAGGGGCAGTACCCCAGGTTTAACAATTTCGTCTGTTTCTCAATATTACTGACAGTAATATCTATATCACTCCAGTGTTGCATCGATACAAAAATTAAATTAGGGGCAGTACCCCAGGATTTTCATTTGTAAAGGAACATTAGGAAACTAAGCTACCCTAAATTTCATTCCCTGTCTAGTTCATGTATGTCTGGACACTAACTTTGGTATCACTAATAGCCTTTACATATGACCAAAATTACTATGTATCTTGCGAGAAAGTCTTCAATAATATTCTGCTACGGTAGTAACATAAGGCTTCATGCATTGTTGACTTGACAGCCAAACGCTTTCCATTCAGCATCTCGCTACCTTCAGTCCTGTGTTTTATTTTAATGCTTTATGCATTAATTTCTGTTTCTTTAGTGCATGGTCAGCTATTCTTCTAAACCTGGACCACAGTTTTCCTACATGCTTCTCAACAGAGCTTAATTTTTAAAGTTCCTTATTGATATACTAAACTACTTCCTCTGTATGTAGTTTGCAAAAAATGTTAATCTTTATACTGGTGTCAGTTGCTCTTTGTAATTTGGCAATCATTGTTGCCACAATTTCCTCATGGTCACTGATAACCAGTTTCAGTATGGAGATTCTCAAAGAAGTCAGCTCTGTTTGTTGCTGTTGGATCCATTTGAGCGTTTGGAGTTTATTAGCACTCAACAGCGAGGTTATCAGTGCTCTCATGCTCATTGAAACAAACAAATTTAGGTAAAGTCTATAAAATTATTGCACACGGTGAGGAAGAAGTCTACAAAATCTCAGTCACACCTACTCTCATTGAGCCACACAATCACTCTATCTCATACACATGGAGACAACTGAGAAAGGGTGAAAAGTGCTATGCCTGGGATAATAATAGATGTTAAACCATAGAAAAAATAAAAGATAGACAAAGGGAAATGTGACTGGCTGACCTCCTACAAAAAACATGGGTGAGCCAGTCACTCTGAGAACACATTAAGAATATCTCCCAAAAATTTTAGGAAACAAGTGGGACATATCATAACACTTTAAAACTTTCACCACGTTCATGTGAACATTACCTAAAACAGAGGGCAGATACATCGGTAAACCTGCTGCCGCCTTCTGGTCAGAAGATAAAAGACAATCTAATAAAATGTGGTGCACAGTGATCCTCTTAGCGGAGCAAGTAGTCTTGGGTCATAGGGCTATGCGAAAATGAATAGGGAGAACATCGTCCAGTTTGCTTGCCTGGAAGGCGGTACACCACTGCTGCATTGTAAGCTTTACTAGATGGACCTTATTGTCTGTTACTTATAGTCAGTTATCTTCCCATCGACACATGACGCTGTACCTCAGTAGCAATATGAGAGTTCAGTGTGCCATCCCACTGCAAGCTAACCAAGGATCACGACATGTCTCCTTGCTGCTACTTCCGCTCTTTCGTTCTCCGCAATACCCACATTCTCTGGGCCCAGCAGAAAGGCACCTCCTCTGCAGCCTATGTAAGTGGAGAAGGGCATCCTGGATATCCTGATTACTTTCTTAGCAGGATACAAAGGTAGTGGAGACTGAAGAGCACTCAGGGAGATGGAAAAGACGAGGAATCTAGCAGGCATGGCACATCTCATCTGCTCCAGCACCCTCAGGATCGTGGATAATTCGGCATCAAATACAGTGAACTGTGGAGGCAATCGAGTCTTAATGATGTGATCTGGGAAAACAACAAAGCTACCAACATTGCCCCCCACCCACCCAGATAGTTGGTGGTGGTTCACAGCCTCGGTAAAGAGACTGGGTGCGGGGTTTGTTCAGTAAACACATGTGACCAGCTTAACCCCTCATGGTTGACAGCATCAATGGTCATCCAATATGAAGACCTCACCAATCCACAAACTGTACATCCTTAGTCCAGCCATGAACACACACGAGCCTTACAAAATTGGAGCAGATACGCCAAGTCTGCTGCCCAAAGACCAGTGGCTAAGGCAATTCATGTTATTCAGTGCCTTCAGGGTTCTGACTTTCATGTCTCTCTAGTGTGGCAACCATGTCAAAATTTTGAGTAAAAAATGTGGCCCAGACACATGACTGATTCTTTAAACACACACACACACACACACACACACACACACACACACACTTATCCGCAGAAAACTGAAAATCTGTCTTTGCAGTCCACTCCTCTAACCTCCGCACAGTAAGCTGGAACTGATGAGTCAGTGTTGTTACTGTGGAGGAGGAACAGAAAACAGCAGAATCGTCCACAAATTAGGAGCATTGTACAGGGCGTCTTATCTTACATATGATAGTGTTTACGGCTGGGCCAAAGAGGGTAACACTTAAAACATTACCATGAGGGACACTATTCTCCAGCTCAAAATGACCCGACAGGATGTCACCAACATGGGACCTGAAAAACTGCTTAGACGGGAAAGTACTTAGAGTCAATATATTTCTACCATGAGGAGGCTTCCAAACAATCTGTCCTTGGTAGTTCTTACAGAAAGCAATTAATGGTTCACAGGACATCTTGCCATGCCCACCACTTGGAAAACTAATTTTCTGAATCAGTTGTTAAATGATTAAAGTATTTTCCAGTGATGATAGTATGACTGAGATACTTATATATTTGTGAACTTAGGTTTTCTCTAAAGTTTTCAGTTACATCTGGAGGTGAGTCTGGTGGCTGATAGAAAGATCCAATTAGACTTTTATGCCCGCCCGTGGTACTGACTGAGTCTTGCCCAGACAATCTTGCATGCAGTTTCATATCTCTCTGCTGCTGTTTTCGGGTGTTCACCAGTTTTGCATATGCTGTATAATAGTGCTCCACACCATTTTTAGAGCACCACTTCTAACTCTGATACTTCATTTCACATTCTTGTTAAGTTAATAATTAGGATTTTAATTCCCTTGGCCGTAGGGAGCTTTTCTTTCGGTCTTACACTGACAGTTCTGGATCCCCTACAGCTGTTGTTAACTGAACTGAATGATGAGTCACTAAAAAAAAAAAAAAAAAAAAAAAAAAAAAAAAAAAAACCCGCAACCTTGTGCTCACTGTAAACATTTTCAGCTATCTGGGTATAGCCTCTGATGTGTGTTGCATACCTGACCCATTTAGGGGACAGTTCAGTTCTCAGCTATGTGACCAAAGTCCAGGAGGTCACAACATAGCTTGTAATAGAACAGTTGAAGTCTCTGACTCAAACCTTTCACTCAATGCAGAACCAGCAGTCCATGGGCAGTTCTGGGAATAATGCTACATATTGTAAGCTGTATTGTAACTCTGTGTGCAAAGCTAGTCTTCTCAACCTTTCCTGCCAGTTACTGGAATGATCCAGATGTGATCTCAGAACCCAAATCAGAGTAGCACTTGCAACCTACGTCCTCAATTATTTGCTTGACGTATTCCAATCTCTGTCTTCCTCTACAGTTTTTGCCCTCTACAGCTCCCTCTAGTACCATGGAAGTCATTCCCTCATGTCTTAGCAGATGTCCTATCATCCTGTCCCTTCTCCTTATCAGTGTTTTCCACATATTCCTTTCCTCTCCGATTCTGCCTAGAACCTCCTCATTCCTTACCTTATCAGTCCACCTAATTTTCAACATTCGTCTATAGCACCACATCTTAAATGCTTCGATTCTCTTCTGTTCTGGTTTTCCCACAGTCCATGTTTCACTACCATACAATGCTGTACTCCAGACGTACATCCTCAGAAATTTCTTCCTCAAATTAAGGCCGGTATTTGATATTAGTAGACTTCTCTTGGCCAGAAATGCCTTTTTTGCCATAGCGAGTCTGCTTTTGATGTCCTCCTTGCTCCGTCCGCCATTGGTTATTTTACTGCCTAGGTAGCAGAATTCCTTAACTTCATTGACTTCGTGACCATCAATCCTGATGTTAAGTTTCTCACTGTTCTCATTTCTACTACTTCTCATTACCTTCGTCTTTCTCCGATTTACTCTCAAACCATACTGTGTACTCATTAGACTGTTCATTCCGTTCAGCAGATCATTTAATTCTTCTTCACTTTCACTCAGGATAGCAATGTCATCAACGAATCGTATCATTGATATCCTTTCACCTTGTATTTTAATTCCACTCCTGAACCTTTCTTTTATTTCCATCATTGCTTCCTCGATGTACAGATTGAAGAGTAGGGGCGAAAGGCTACAGCCTTGTCTTACACCCTTCTTAATAGGAGCACTTCATTCTTGATCGTCCACTCTTATTATTCCCTCTTGGTTGTTGTACATATTGTATATGACCCGTCTCTCCCTATAGCTTACCCCTACTTTTTTCAGAATCTCGGAACAGCTTGCACCATTTTATATTGTCGAATGCTTTTTCCAGGTTGACAAATCCTTTGAAAGTGTCTTGATTTTTCTTTAGCCTTGCTTCCATTATTAGCCGTAACGTCAGAATTGCCTCTCTCGTCCCTTTACTTTTCCTAAAGCCAAACTGATCGTCACCTAGTGCATTCTCAATTTTCTTTTCCATTCTTCTGTATATTATTCTTGTAAGCAGCTTCGATGCATGAGCTGTTAAGCTGATTGTGTGACAATTCTCGCACTTGTCAGCTCTTGCTGTCTTCGGAATTGTGTGCATGATGCTTTTTCGAAAGTCAGATAGTATATTGCCAGAATCATATATTCTACACACCAACGTGAATAGTCGTTTTGTTGCCACTTCCCCCAATGATTTTAGAAATTCTGATGGAATGTTATCTATCCCTCCTGCCTTATTTGACCGTAAGTCCTCCAAAGCTCTCTTAAATTCCGATTCTAATACTGGATCCCCTATCTCTTCTAAATCGACTTCTGTTTCTTCTTCTTCTATCACATCAGACAAATCTTCGCCCTCATAGAAGCTTTCAATGTATTCTTTCCACCTATCTGCTCTCTCCTCTGCATTTAACAGTGGAATTCCCGTTGCACTCTTAATGTTACCACCGTTGCTTTTAATGTCACCAAAGGTTGTTTTGACTTTCCTGTATGCTGAGTCTGTCCTTCCGACAATCATATATTTTCCGATGTCTTCACATTTTTCCTGCAGCCATTTCGTCGTAGCTTCCCTGCACTTCCTATTTATTTCATTCCTCAGCGACTTGTATTTCTGTATTCCTGATTTTCCCGGAACATTTCCCTAAGGGCTACCATAACTTGCTGTGTTTGAATTTCCAATGATTAATAGAACCCTAGCTCTTACATTTGCCTCCTCTTGATGTAGGACATGGAAGGTTTCCCAGTGGGTGAAGTGTCTCCCCTGTCTCAGTCTTGGTTTCAGTGAAAGACACACCTCGGATTTGTTGGTTAGAGAGGTCAGTATAACACTCTGAGTTCTCCTCAGTCTCTGTCTCCTCTGTACAGGGCACCTAACCCTACCACTGACATGCCACTGGTAGTCAAGTGTACAAGTAGTGATAAATCCTGTACTTCCTGTAGAAGAGAGAGGATCTACAGGAGAGGGTAACACTTAAGGTACATTTGTTATCTCTGGTGCACAACTCGCGAGAGCTCTCCTGACTCACCCTTTCACAGATTCCAATCACTTGACAGTAATTAGGGTGATTTTCAGCTACTCGCAAATGCCAACTAAATCTTCCTTTGTTTGAGAACAGCATTCTCAGTGGTGCTGCACTGTGACTGATGCAGTGTTTTACAAAACAGTAAACAAATCCCTTTAAAATAAATTTGCTGATTCTCTTTTAGTCCTGGATATGCTAAGTGAAAAGTATTACTGATGTCCTTTAAGAACATAAGCAAAAGAGGTATAATTTTGTTTGATAATAGGGCATGCCAAATTGCTACTAATGAGATCACAGATGCAGCAGCCAAGTAGGTGTGCAGTGAGATTTCTGTGACTTCGTATGAGGTGCATCTGCTGCTGACATTAACGGTTGTGGATATGTTTGGAAAGAAAGTAACTGCAAACACGTGAAAATCCTAGTTTGCATTCCTGAAGGGTAGTGCGCTTCAATACATGGCATCCTCCTCCGTCATGGTGAGCCTGCTGAATGCATTGCCACCTGCTAAATGCATTGCATGTGACACCATTATGACAGTGTTCCATATTTTGACTGACTGGTGCTTGTGTGCAGATACTAGGACATTAAAAGGTTTGACTGGCAGCATTGCTCTACTCTTAAGTGACAATTGGATGCGTGCCCAATGTTATGAGGGAACGAGACTCTTTTCTTAGTTGTTAAGCAGCAGGTTTTAATGTTTGAGTGGCTGGCTTCTTCCTTCATTTTATATTGGTGGTCAGCCAACCATTTATTTGCAGAAAACTTGTAGTGTCCTTATCCAAGTAACTGTCAGTTGAGACTGCTATATTTTTCTTCTTTGTTTTATATATTTATTTTTAAACTATAATTTTAATTGTGTAAAAAGGTACCTGTTAAATGTTTTAGGCTCATTCACTCAATATGATTTTTTAATCTGAGACAGATTGGAATTGGACAGTGTTGAATAGGTGAAAGCATCATCATTATAAATTAAATTAACCCATGAAAAGGCCACCATTCTCGTTACACTTTCGCATACTTTTGTTGCTTCATGAACCAGGCTTCGGTTACCTGAAAATACATCACATTTTATCTCTCAGTGAACATTCCTTCAGTGCTGGTGATATTATAAATGGACTATCCTCCATAGAATATGTCCTCCAGAAAAACAGTTATTTGACAGTGGACACAGAAGCATTAGTATTAAAAAAGTAAATTTCCTAAACCTCAAACCATTTGTGCTCATACATTTTACAGTTGCTGTTAAGGATATGACATAAATTATCATAATCATAGGATTTATCCGTAATTGAGGTATTGAGATAGGAAAGAATCTAAGTTACTGGAGCAAAGAAAAGGTCAGTTTTTCTGTGGAAACATAGTGAGGATCCATGCCAGCAGCATGGTAGAGCCAGTAAGTTATTAGATGAGATGGTTTAGTTTCTGTAGTTGTTCATAGTAGCAAGGGTAAAGGCCTTGCAACCATCACTTTAAGTGTCGAGGCATAAAAAAATAGATCATGTGCCAATAGAAAGGAGACAATTGCAAATGAACCATCAGCCTCATGGACACAAGTATATGATGCTGAATTAATCAAAGATCACTTTTTGTCTTTGCTGACATAGAAAGTTATTTTTCAAAACATATTTTAGCTAGCTTTTCCCACAATGAGCATTGATCACTGATTTTATTGTCAGGTTTTCAGAAAACACTTCAAGAAGCTTTCATTTTATTGCTCCTGTTCAGATATTTGTGTGACTTGTGACCAAATAGTAATCGAAAAGGAAGTAAGCAGAGAAGATGAAAAGCATAGAAAGCCATGAAACACTTATTATGAAGATGCAGCAAGGGATATTCATAGTGATGTTGAACCATTCTGATATTTTTATAGCAGGCAGTTGTTCAATAAAACACCTGTGTCTGCCTATTGATGATGCTGAGAAAAGTTTCATGTGTTTGTGGCATACGAGTTGGTTTCACAAGTAGTTTATAAACTCCTTTTGACACATCTACATATGTTTTTCACTTCTCCTGTAATGGAAATACAACTTTTGTGATGTCCATGCTTTCCCTTTTCAACGCTTCAATTATTTTTATCACTTTTTTCTGTGTCTGTAATCACACTTTTTTTTTTTTTTTTTTTTTGAGTTATTTCCTAACATTTCAAGGACAATTTGATGACATTTAATAACAGAGAATTATTTTTATGTGCTACTTGTTAAATGAAACTGCTTATCTGTGCATTGTGTGGCTTATGCCATACATATACCAGAAACTACTGGTATCGTAAGAATTCACAAGTAGTAGTGACTGAGATTAGTGCAGAGGAGACAAAATGCATATATACATATAGTTTCTGAAATGGCTTTAAGCATCTCAGTGCTGACGTTTGTCAACATTGTAACTATAATTTCTCAACATGTATTTAGTCTTCTATTTTGATATCCAGTTTACTTCTTCTACCCCCCCCCCCCCCACCTACTCCCCTCCGTCTCACACACACACACACCAGTTTACTTCCTCTACCCCCCCCCCCCCCACTCCCCTCCGTCACACACACACACACACACACACACACACACACACACACACAACATAACCAATTGCACTAATTAAATTTGAATTTGGTAACAATAATTCATACACCTTACTATCCTGCACATAATACCATTGTAATACCTCTTGCTGTTTCACCACTGGATCATAATGCCATTTGGTGTTTAACTACAATTATACTTCTCTGGATGGGGAACAAAAACCAGCCAGCAACTTCACCAATCAGTTCAGTTTAATTTGAAAGCAGAAATATATTTCAATTCTGTGTATTTATCTTGTTTCCTCATGTTAAAGTCTGTCATTTCTATGTTCCAACTCATTTTGAAACTCCACCGTATGATTTTTCCCTGAAGGTAGCTCAGCATCAGCATTAGTGTTAACAATCAAACCTAAAAACATTTATGCAGTATGGAAATGCCCTGAATTATTTATAAATTAAATGCAAATAAACCTGCTACTATATGAGGCCTGTTTTTCAGTGGCTGGTGTAGTTTTGTCTGTAGTGTACAAATTTAGAACTAATTATTAGTTGTTATACTCTTACATGCTCCTGATTTTATTATAAATGCTTTCCTCCTTCCTGTATAAACATTTTTCATAATTTACACATTGCTGCATTGTCTGGTGGATGGTTTTGATTAGATTATAGCACTGTACTTCTTCAGTCTTGGTTGACTGCATTTTATCTATGTGTTGTAAGAATATTAACTGTGAAGCCATTACATCTTTTTATATTTTAAAAGACACATTCTTCTGCAATGATTGATTACCATTGTCCTCAAGCTTAACCTTATTCATATAACTTCCCAGGTGTCAGAGCTTTCATTCGCACATAGTGGCATATTTAGAAAATTTTCCTGTGGTGCATGAATTGTTTTTGAAGTAGGCTTCATGTCAGCTTCAGTGCAATGCAAGGGAGAAGTATGGTTATATTCCAGGGCAGAAGACTGCACCCAGCCTGGTTGCACTCGACACTGAGTTTACACCAACTGTGGAGATGATGGTGGATGATTATGATGATGAAAGAACACTTGATGAAGAAGAAGCATTAGAAGCAACAGAGGATCCAGCCACAGAACTATCCACACTACAAAGAGAGGGTAGGTATGACGGAATCAGCATTGGGGGTGGGGGGAGGAGGAATGGAATATGATGGCTATGGATTTAGAACATCTGATTGATTAAACACTGTTCCTAATCGTGCCGATTCACAGTCTTTTCTGGAACTCTGTTGAATAGTGCACCAAAAGCTTTATCATCCCCCACTCTAAGCCTTCGTTAGATTTCTTTCATATCTATTGCAGCAGTAAGTTAGAAACTAATTTGTGATTTTATTTCATGAGAAAGCCAATAGAGAAATAAATCATGGAAGGAGTAAAAGTAACCACTCATCATACAGCTGAGGCATTGAGGTTCAAGAGAGACATAAAGAACACAGAAATAATTGCTAGGATTTCAATGTTCTTCCCTGAAGCTGACTAGCAACACCGCACACATATACATGCATGGCTAAATTATCCCAGCATTGCAGCCCAACAGGCATGGGAGGTGTTACGTGGAGTAGGGCTGTCACCAAATTCACCCCAACGTAACAACTTACACTAGTCATACTGCACCACTGAGACAAAGCTCGAGTTCCCATAATACCAGAACTTGCAGCACTTGAAGATGGCTTGGTCAGTTGTGGGAATATTGTGAATAAAATGGAAATAACAACTCGGCAGAAAACCTGGAAACACACTGTTAAATCGTTATTCAATCACAATGTAACCAGTTTTCCCACTATAGTTTGTTTGTTTTGTGTGTGTTTGTGTGTGTGTGTGTGTGTGTGTGTGTGTGTGTGTTTTCTGTTCCTCTTGACCACTCAATATCTGAACTATATGATGAATTGCTATACATTTACTCCTTCCATAATCTGTATTCTGCCAAAACTTAACAGTATCATACTAGTAAAGAAAAAAAAGCTGTGTGGAGCAAAAAAGGAGGTCACAGAGTTGATAATATACGTTGTGTAGGAACACACATGATTAAAATGGCCTCCAGGTCCAAAACAGTGGGGAGAGAAGGAAAGAACTTGTTACATTGAGTGGAAATGAATTTATAGTTTTGATTATGACATGTAATTTGTTTTATTGTTGGTCTGGGTTGACAAAACATTGCACTGACACCAGGCCTCGTATGTCTCATTAGAATTCTTCAAAATATCTTCTCTAGCCCTGGTAATCGGTCAGTACATTAGCACTTATGAGTATATCTTTTGCCTTGAGTCCATTTACTCTGCTGGATAATTGTTTTGCTTGTCTAGTATTTTGCTTCATATTTTTCAATTTCATTGATTTGCAGCAATACCCAACTGTAAATTTTTGTTAATGCATTGAAATTTAGTGCATTATGTCGCACCACCCCTCCCCGACCTATGTGAATGAAATTATGTAGTGATGGAGGTGCTTTACTAGAACTGATTAATTTTACAGGCAGCTAGTAGGAGTCATTGTATTAGTACTCCTTTGATGTTTAATCTGCACTGTACCAACTGTACAACTGTCATTTCATTTGAGATGGAATTATGCTTTAAGGTATTATTATCTGCTATTATTAGGTAGGTATTATTATTTTCTATAACCACTGACTATTAAGAATAAGGTGGGACATATAGTTCTTATTGCAATATAATCCTTCAAGAAGTCTCTTCAATGTTTGTTTTTTTTTTTTTAAGTTACAGACATAGATTTATACAACTCACATTTTATTTTTCATACACACACTTCAGACATGAGGTTCTCTTCACAGATCAAGGTCATACGATGGAGTAAGTGTATTTCTGCACAAAGATATAGGACCAATCATTAGTGCCAATTTTTTTCAACATTAGAAATTGAACCACTCACAAAACAGTCATGAATGTGAATAACACATACTTTTGAAATGGAACTAACATTATAAACAGAATGAACATGTAAAAAAGTCCTAAATCTATGCAACACATATGTACACAAGTTGTATGAAATGAAATGGTGCAATAATACTGTGATTTTCCTGCTGTAAGTCAAAATTCACAACAGCTCAGTTAGGGGTGGCCTTTCTTATTTTGTCATTGTTTATGGAACTGGGCTGCACTGAGATGAAGATTATCATGGCCAGTGACTGGGGAACACAGTTTCCGCCATTCTTTTTGCTTTATCATTTAGTTTAACACCTACTCGAAATGATTAACTTTGTAATCATACATATATTTTTATAATTGATTTCAGTGTCAATTATTTGTTTGTACGCCATTTTTTTTATGAGCGCTTACTGTTGGAAGATAAAGGAAAAGGCAATGAAAGGTTGTGTCTGTTTCTAATGACAGTAAACCAACACAAAACATATCTATGAACAAATTTCAAAATATCAGTGAAGAACTCTAAACTGTATTAAAAGAGTATGTTCACCCTAAACTTTCCTTTCCTTTTTTTTGGGGGGGGGGGGGGGGGGATACAAATCTTGAATTTCATATGCAGTTGGCAATTAATGAAAGAAAAACTGAAGCGAAGAGTAATTTAACAAGAACAACACCTGGAGGATGACATATCCAAACACAAAACAACAGAAACCAGATTTAGCACCCACTTTTTATTACCAGGAAATTGATTTGAATCAAAGAAAGTAGAAACCCTGTGATAATGGTTACTGGTAGACCCATATAATTTGGTTGTGGAGTTGGAAAGAGATTTGTCTTCGACTCACCAAGGCTACTCTAACCACAGTATAGCAGATACCTACAGTTTAGTGTGAAATGTACCTGCACACTGCTATATGTGGACAAAGCGAAGTTTCCATCAGCTTATGGAGAGTGCAGTTCAAGTTTGTTACACCCACACAGGAAAGCCACACAAGTGAAATAATCGGTTGTAACAGTTATACAAGATGGGATATTGTGTACCACCTCAGCAGTACTGTTGTGTTAGTTACTTATATTGACAATGTTTTGTACGCTGCAACAGCAGAGATTATCGAATGGTGATTACATGTGAATACACCCCAATCCTCTCCGTTTCTCTTCAAACAAGTCATTGCTAATCATCAATGTGGCCCTGAGCTGCTTTGAGCACCTCTTGTTCCTTCAAGGCAAGCTATCCAACTGGCCTTGGGGTGTGTGTGTGTGTGTGTGTGTGTGTGTGTGTGTGTGCACGCGCACTGGTTTTTAGGATTTTAAATATCAGTGAAGATACATTTTATGAGATGTTTGTGTTATTCACTTTTATGTTGTACTGATTTATTCTTTTGTGAGGCATGGGAGCACAGGATATATACACCTCAGAACAACCAGGAAACCTGGGAATTTTTTTAGATTTTCGGGAGTTTTTCATTAAATTTTTGTAATTTTGACTGGTAAGAACAGGTAACTGTAATAGAGAATTTTACTTTAGCCCAATACTGCAGAATAATACTGCAGCAGTAAAACATAAATGAGAGAACAACACCAAAATAAAATTTTAGTTGCAAAGAATAGCCATTTACAACAACAAAACACAGCTCTCATACAAAAGTGTCTGCCGAATGTAAAATGTGTCAAAGATTATCCAATACTTCGTAACAACAAACTGCTTCCAGTGTCTTTCTCGTGGGCCTCATTTCAATGAGCTTGATGTTACGACTGTTACATTTGTAACAGGTCACGGGAAATATTGCGAATGGTGGTTTGAGAAGCATTACTATCAAAGTAAATTTACATTTACGCGAAATGTATTATGTTATGTGTAAGAATATGTGATGTATTTATTAAATCATGGAGCATTAGACTCTCATTCGAAACTTAATGCTTAGGACCAACCAAGTAGAAAAATTTCAGTCCCAGAAGACCAGCCATTTATGCTGTTGTTTAATATTATACTGGCACATTTGTGTCTGACAAATCTTAAAGGGTAACACACATTAAAGAAGACCAAGTTTCAAGGTTAGTTTTCATATTTATTTCAGTTCTTTCATAGATTACAAATTTTGTAATAACGATAGCAAAAAGTGCAAATATAGAAAAGCGCAAATCGAGTTCTTGAGCAATTGCATGCGTAATTTGCTTTTCAATGGAAAAGTCAAAACACTCAATAAAATGTGTATTTAGTCAGGTAACCCATGAAATGTTTGGTACACAGCAGTGAAATTTACAACTGTGCTGGTCAGAAATATTCAACTGCTGCAATTTAAGCTGTGTTCTTAGGACCATACCTAATTGCATCCTCGGGAAAAAGGAAAAAAATCTCTTGATGACCAATATTATATGTGAAACATAAGCTTTTCTTGTAGATATGCTGTATGTATATTAATTGAAACTGTTAACTTTTCCTGTTTGTGTGCTCTAACTACTTAACAGTGATGTTGCTATTGGCTGACTACATCATGTGTCCAGTGTTCTGAATGTCTAGTATCATTGACTGCTGAGATCACTTGGCATGAACTATGTGCAGTGTAATTGTTGCCGTATGCCAAAGAATCCCCCCCCCCCCCCAAAGTACCAGGAAGTTCTGTGCCATTTTATAAAACCATAACCATTCAAAGGATTGATGAGTTTTACATCTCTGAGGGAAAGCATATTGTCACTTAATGTGGAAAAATGTACTCTCAGCGGTTTATCTACTTGTGTATCCTTAAGCGGCTTGTCATTCACAGGTCAGAAGATAACAATTTTATGTGGCTGAAACAGGCAATGTATGAATAATTCTCTTATTGCATATGGAAATAAATAAAAAAGTAAAGTAAAAACAGTGTGTGACCAGTCATAGAATTGAAAAGCAGTGTTTAATATCATGGCATTGATTACAATAGTGAATGTCTACGTCCCCATGGAGGAAGCAGATGAAGATGCAAAGGATATATTTTATGCCAAATTCGAAGAAGAAATTGGTAAAATTCAAAGGCAAAATGTGAAAATAATACTTGGGAGACCTGAATGCAAAAATAATATGGAAGAATATGGAAGAGTGGAAACATTTAAATATTTAGATTCTGTAATAACGGAGGACAATAAAGTAGCATTAAAAATTCAAGAAAGGATAGCAAGTGGAAATAGTTGCCTTGCAGAATGTATTTAATTCCAGAAATGTTAGTAAGAATACAAAAATCAAAATATATACGAACATATTAAAACCTATAGTAATATATGGATCAGAAGGCTGGCTATTGACATTAAAGGAGGAGAACTAGTTATTGAGATGGGAAAGAAAGATACTTAGAAGGATTTTTGGAGCAGTGAGAGAGTAATATGGCTGGTGAGTAAGGACAAATGTAGAACTACAAAGACTGAACAGATGGAAATGTTGTTAAAACTAAGCAGGGAAGAATAGGAGGGGCAGGACATGTACAGAGAATGCCAGAAACCCCGAGTGTCAAGAAAGTTTTCATGGGAAAACCTGACGGGAGAAGAAGAGGTAGGCCCAGGAAAATGTGGCTGGACAAAATGGAAGAAGATCTAAACGGCATAGGAATAAGAAATTGGAGAAGGAAGGCGATGGACAGAGAAGAATGGAGGCAGGTGATACAGGAGGCCAAGGTTCAAGGACTGTAGAGCCAACCAAGAAGAAGAAGAAGAAGAAGAAGAAGAAGAAGAAGGCAAAGAACCATTCAAAGGATTGACAAGTTTTACATCTCTGATGGAAAGTATATTGTCACTTAACATGGAAAAATGTACTCTCCGCAGTTTTTCTACGTATGTATCCTGAAGTGGCTTGTCATTCACAGGTCAGAAGATAACAAACAGCCATGCATGAATAATACTCTTATTGCATATGGAAATAAAAAAAAGTAAAGTAAAAACAGAGTGTGACCAGTCATAGAATTGAAAAGCAATGTTTAATATCATGGCATTGATTGGCAGCCATGTCCAGAATAACATTGGAAAATGATCTCACTTCCTGCACCATCAGAAACTCCACCCATAAAGAATGTTTTCATAAGGAATGAGTAGCAATTTTTGTTTCATTCTATGGAACCTGTCCTCATCCCAAAGCTCAGTTTGAATACCGCTTTTCTTTATTAGGTATTAGTATGTTGCCGTTGGTGGGGAGGCTTGCGTGCCTCAGCGATACAGATGGCCGTACCGTAGGTGCAACCACAACGGAAGGGTATCTGTTGAGAGGCCAGACAAACATGTGGTTCCTGAAGAGGGGCAGCAGCCTTTTCAGTAGTTGCAGGGGCAACAGTCTGGATGATTGACTGATCTGGCCTTGTAACATTAACCAAAACGGCCTTGCTGTGCTGGTACTGCGAACGGCTGAAAGCAAGGGGAAACTACAGCCGTAATTTCTCCCGAGGACATGCAGCTTTACTGTATGATTAAATGATGATGGCGTCCTCTTGGGTAAAATATTCCGGAGGTAAAATAGTCCCCCATTTGGATCTCCGGGCGGGGACTACTCAAGAGGACGTCGTTATCAGGAGAAAGAAAACTGGCATTCTACGGATCGGAGCGTGGAATGCCAGATCCCTTAATCGGGCAGGTAGGTTAGAAAATTTAAAAAGGGAAATGGATAGGTTAAAGTTAGATATAGTGGGAATTAGTGAAGTTCGGTGGCAGGAGGAACAAGACTTTTGGTCAGGTGATTACAGGGTTATAAATACAAAATCAAATAGGGGTAATGCAGGAGTAGGTTTAATAATGAATAAAAAAATAGGAGTGCGGGTTAGCTACTACAAACAGCATAGTGAACGCATTATTGTGGCCAAGATAGACACAAAGCCCATGCCTACTACAGTAGTACAAGTTTATATGCCAACTAGCTCTGCAGATGATGAAGAAATTGATGAAATGTATGACGAGATAAAAGAAATTATTCAGGTAGTGAAGGGAGACGAAAATTTAATAGTCATGGGTGACTGGAATTCGTCAGTAGGAAAAGGGAGAGAAGGAAACATAGTAGGTGAATATGGATTGGGGGGAAGTAATGAAAGAGGAAGCCGCCTTGTAGAATTTTGCACAGAGCATAACTTAATCATAGCTAACACTTGGTTCAAGAATCATGAAAGAAGGTTGTATACCTGGAAGAATCCTGGAGATACTAAAAGGTATCAGATAGATTACATAATGGTAAGACAGAGATTTAGGAACCAGGTTTTAAATTGTAAGACATTTCCAGGGGCAGATGTGGATTCTGACCACAATCTATTGGTTATGAACTGCAGATTGAAACTGAAGAAACTGCAGAAAGGCGGGAATTTAAGGAGATGGGACCTGGATAAACTGAAAGAACCAGAGGTTGTACAGAGTTTCAGGGAGAGCATAAGGGAACAATTGACAGGAATGGGGGAAAGAAATACAGTAGAAGAAGAATGGGTAGCTCTGAGGGATGAAGTAGTGAAGGCAGCAGAGGATCAAGTAGGTAAAAAGACGAGGGCTAATAGAAATCCTTGGGTAACAGAAGAAATATTGAATTTAATTGATGAAAGGAGAAAATATAAAAATGCAGTAAATGAAGCAAGCAAAAAGGAATACAAATGTCTCAAAAATGAGATCGACAGGAAATGCAAAATGGCTAAGCAGGGATGGCTAGAGGACAAATGTAAGGATGTGGAGGCTTGCCTCACTAGGGGTAAGATAGATACTGCATACAGGAAAATTAAAGAGACCTTTGGAGAGAAGAGAACCACTTGTATGAATATCAAGAGCTCAGATGGCAACCCAGTTCTAAGCAAAGAAGGGAAGGCAGAAAGGTGGAAGGAGTATATAGAGGGTTTATACAAGGGCGATGTACTTGAGGACAATATTATGGAAATGGAAGAGGATGTAGATGAAGATGAAATGGGAGATAAGATACTGCGTGAAGAGTTTGAGAGAGCACTGAAAAGACCTGAGTCAAAACAAGGCCCCGGGAGTAGACAACATTCCATTAGAACTACTGATGGCCTTGGGAGAGCCAGTCATGACAAAACTCTACCATCTGGTGAGCAAGATGTATGAGACAGGCGAAATTCCCTCAGACTTCAAGAAGAATATAATAATTCCAATCCCAAAGAAAGCAGGTGTTGACAGATGTGAAAATTACTGAACTATCAGTTTAACAAGTCACAGCTGCAAAATACTAACGCGAATTCTTTACAGACGAATGGAAAAACTGGTAGAAGCGAACCTCGGGGAAGATCAGTTTGGATTCTGTAGAAATGTTGGAACACGTGAGGCAATACTAACCTTACGACTTATCTTAGAAGAAAGATTAAGAAAAGGCAAACCTACATTTCTAGCATTTGTAGACTTAGAGAAAGCTTTTGACAACGTTAACTGGAATACTCTCTTTCAAATTCTGAAGGTGGCAGGGGTAAAATACAGGGAGTGAAAGGCTATTTACAATTTGTACAGAAACCAGATGGCAGTTATAAGAATCGAGGGGCATGAAAGGGAAGCAGTGGTTGGGAAAGGAGTGAGACAGGGTTGTAGCCTCTCCCCGATGTTATTCAATCTGTATATTGAGCAAGCAGTAAAGGAAACAAAAGAAAAGTTCGGAGTAGGTATTAAAATTCATGGAGAAGAAGTAAAAACTTTGAGGTTCGCCGATGACATTGTAATTCTGTCAGAGACAGCAAAGGACTTGGAAGAGCAGTTGAACGGAATGGACGGTGTCTTGAAAGGAGGTTATAAGATGAACATCAACAAAAGCAAAACGAGGATAATGGAATGTAGTCAAATTAAATCGGGTGATGTTGAGGGTATTAGATTAGGAAATGAGACACTTAAAGTAGTAAAGGAGTTTTGCTATTTGGGGAGCAAAATAACTGATGACGGTCGAAGTAGAGAGGATATAAAATGTAGACTGGCAATGGCAAGGAAATCGTTTCTGAAGAAGAGAAATTTGTTAACATCGAGTATAGATTTAAGTGACAGGAAGTCGTTTCTGAAAGTATTTGTATGGAGTGTAGCCATGTATGGAAGTGAAACATGGACGATAACCAGTTTGGACAAGAAGAGAATAGAAGCTTTCGAAATGTGGTGCTACAGAAGGATGCTGAAGATAAGGTGGGTAGATCACGTAACTAATGAGGAGGTATTGAATAGGATTGGGGAGAAGAGAAGTTTGTGGCACAACTTGACTAGAAGAAGGGATAGGTTAGTAGGACATGTTTTGAGGCATCAAGGGATCACAAATATAGCATTGGAGGGCAGCGTGGAGGGTAAAAATCGTAGAGGGAGACCAAGAGATCAATACACTAAGCAGATTCAGAAGGATGTAGGTTGCAGTAGGTACTGGGAGATGAAAAAGCTTGCACAGGATAGAGTAGCATGGAGAGCTGCATCAAACCAGTCTCAGGACTGAAGACCACAACAACAACAACATGTTGGAGTGTCATCATTCAACCAGTGAACTGAATTATTCTGTTATAGGGAGTCCAAACCATTGTGCAATGAGCATTGTCACTGACACTAATCATTATTAGAGGTGGAAGACGTGATAAAAGGCCGAAAAATATCTATTTATTTATCTATGACTATACGGGGATTAAACCATGGCTCTGCAGATAAATCGTCTAACCAAGTGAGCTAATAGTCTCTTTTAAACCGCAGCGGTAAATGTGAATCCCAAAAAAAAGCTTCCAAATTGCAACTATTACTCATGGTCAGATGATCACTATCTTGTCACAGCAATTCTGTAGCAAGTCCTAACAGACATCTTAATGAGTTGTACCTAATCACTGGCTCATAGGGCTCATCACAATTTAAACAAGGGGTGTCTAACCTTTTGCCAGCTGTTGTGGCCGTGCGGCTCTGGGCGCTACAGTCTGGAACCGAGCGACCGCTACAGTCGCAGGTTCGAATCCTGCCTCGGACATGGATGTGTGTGATGTCCTTAGGTTGGTTAGGTTTAATTAGTTCTAAGTTCTAGGCGACTGATGACCTCAGAAGTTAAGTCGCATAGTGCTCAGAGCCATTTGAACCATTTGTCTAACCTTTTAGCTTACCTGGGCCACATTGGAAGAAGACAAGTGCCTTTGGGCTGCACATAATGTGCTTAACATTAACAATAACTTCTGGAGGAAAACAGAATGTGGGATGAACCAATGAGAGAAGACCATCATGGGACATTAGTTTCAAATTGAAAATATTCAGTTTATTATGACTTCACATGAACAGAATCTTGTGGACTCACTTTTTTTTTTGTCTGGCCTTGTTATAGAGCTCAGTTCTTGGCATGCAGTGAAACTGTCTTTGGGCTGCGAGTAGGCTGTGGTTTGGACACCCCTGATCTCAACCTTTCTTTGTTGACCTCCTTTGACGGCAAGGTGGTCTTTATAGAACATAATGCTCCCTTGTAATTCTTTCTTTGTTTTAAAACTATATTGGTATTAATCATTCTTTTGTTTAATGGGAGAACCATCTTTATATGGGTTTGGCTTTATCTGTGCAGTCGTAATTCTTCTTGTATTCCTTGCAGTCATTTGTCAAGACTCTCACATTTGTAGTGCTTCTACCAGTGTTGATGTATGTGAATCAGGTAACTCTTTAGAATGATGAAAAACATATTCATCCATTTTTCCAAGTTTAGATATTCTGGAAAATCTTCTCAGTAGCTGAATTTCCTTAAATGGTTCAACATCTTTTTGTTAAGACTGAACTCTTCTTTTCTATTTTCATATGTGGTTACGTCTTGTAAATTATACTTATTTGAGTAGTAGCAGGTTTGAATTTAACATCTTGTTACCCTGTTTCTGTCACTTCATCCTCTTATTCATTTGTGAATGGAATAAATAGTTCTGATCTTTTCGATGATAAGAATTGATTGACTTTACTGAAACGTTTTAAACTAGTTCCTCGTTGAAAAAGACTCCCTTTGAATTTAGTAACCTCCAATGACTAGGTTCAAATAAATTGTATGGTGTACTTTCTTCACAGTATCCCACATGTAGAAATTTAGTGTCCCCCCCCCCCCCCCCCCCTGCTAATGACCTTTGAAATTTAGATATGTACTTTATTTGCTACCAACTATTCTTGGGTGTGAAGATCTGGTAACTTTCCTGACCATACTTCCTCAGGCATAATTTTGTTCAGAGACTTTGTAAGTGATCTGTTGGAAAGAGGCTCTGCTCTGGAGACTGCTTCTGTGCAGAACTTCTTCGGTATCTTAGATTTGAATGGTCTTGTTAGGACAATTTCATTACATCATTTTGTTGTGAGTTGTGAGATACAGTTGTCTGATTCCTTCTTTCAGAAAATTTGTCAATTTTACATTTAACTCCTCGTTTCCATTGTGTAAGTTTCAAATCCTCTTTCCAGTTTTCAACAAGTTTCTCAAAAGTTCTAATGATCAAAAGCCTTTATTGAGTAATTATGGATTAGAGTCAGGAAGTACCTAGCTGTTCCAATTGATGCATTATACATTGATCCACACACATCTGAATGAACTAATTCCAATAGGCTTGTCAGCTTGAGAGGTAGCATGCTGGAAAGGAACTCTGGTCCGCTTATTTCCTTAATATTTTACACTTGGTTGTTGACAGCCATTATATGCTTGTTACCTGTGGCCAAAAAGAATCGTCATTATATTAGATCGTTGGTGCCGCAGCCAGCATCATTTGGTGACAATATCAGCATTGCCTCAGCTGGTCAATTTGGCAGTCAATCTAATTCATGCATTCCATTGACAAGAGATGCTGTGACAACAAGAGTCTTCACAGTATCACACATATGAGAGCCTCAGTGCATCCTGTACTTTAATTCTTCTCTTAGTACTGTTTGTAAGAGTATCAGTTTGTGTATTAATTCTTTCTACAGTATATTCCCATTGTGGCTGCAATAACTTTTGAACTGGTCATTGCCTTGGGTGAGTAATTAAATTTGTACAAGCACTTTGAAATATGTGTAGATGCACGAGTCTTACGTAGCAGTGTGTTGTATTGGCATTCCCTGATGCTGGTGCCATGAAGTGTGTCACAGCTACTGCTGCTTTAGCCAATGGCATTTGGCTTTGCTCTGACACTTCTTTGATTTCAGTCATTCTACACTTTAAGCTGAAGAGTTGCAGTACCAGATGATTATTTTCAGAAAATGTCGCCCATTACCTCTTTCAGTGACTGTTTCTTAATTGATTCTCCCTTGGTTGAAATACTTGAATTTTCCAAATTCATAATCATTAGCTTGTGCTCATCAGGGAGCTCAGCATTTGCAATGGAACAGTCCCATTTATCTTTACTTAAGAACTTAAACCATGCAACTTGTTGCAAGTAGAAATGATCTTTGACGTGTCATTTTCAACAGATGAGCAGCTTTGTACTTGTGTTGTCAGAAGCGTTCTCAGCAAGCCTATTCTATATGAAACCCAGAATCTTCGTAGACTTCTCTGTTTAGCCCATGGTTCCTTTGCATATGCAATATTCTGGACATACCTGTAAACCGACAGATGAACGAATAAAATTACTTTTGCTCTTGCAGCACGTATCTGCATTTCAGCCACAATTTCCCCACAGTTATTCATGTTGCAGATACATCATCATTGCAAACTGCCACTTATTATAATTCTCTCTTCTTGTTAGTCAGCTCCAAGATACCCCACAATGTTCTCATTTGTGTGTGAATTGTAAAATTTCAATAATACACATTTTTGTTTTAGTAAACTGTGCTACATTTAATTTAATTACAGCAGGATGATGAATCCTGGGTCCATAACCTATGGCTCAGGACAGTTTCAGTGTAGTAAATATTAATTTATAAATGCTCCATGCTGTGAAGGAACGTAAAGCAACACTCGAAACTTATGCATTGTAAAGAGCAAAGTGAACATAGCAGCCTATGTAATTTACTGAAGGTAAAACTAGAGTCAAGCATAAATTTAACTTTCAGTAACTTCGGTGTCTTGCAGTAAAATAATAATAATAATAATTTCTAGTTCAGAAAGGGGCTCTACAGTTTAACATAAATTTCATACTGTGTGTCATTCCTCGTGAATCGTCACATCATTAAAAGGTGAAGGTAGGGTTAAAGGCAGACTGATAATTCCGGGATTCAATACCTCAACCTGTAGGTTTCCAGGCATGCAATTTACTGCTGGACAACAAAGTCTAACTCTTCCAGAGAAATATGTTTGTTTAGTAACTTGTAACTTATTCAGTTCAAAGGAATGTTATATTTGCTTCTGTTATGAAACTAAACACTGTTTACTGTATGTATTACTGTGTAAGAGGTTAGCATGACCTCATATTTAAATACATGCTTTGTTAAATACCCATAAACTGATTTTTTATATTATTATAATTTTTTATATTATTGCAATATACAGAATGAATGAAGTATGGAATATGTAACAAACTAAAATAATCTGCCGAGTGTAAGATTTCAGTGGAATTCTTATCTAGAAAATTATGCTGAATAGTTGGATAAGGTAGTTTTATTCTTAATTGCAACTTCTGTCATTTTGTGAAGCCCACTGATGTATACTGTAACATATTCCTCTTACAGTAGCAGTTGGTTCTGTTATTTTACTGCTGAGATAACTATGATCTCCCTTCAGATATTTGCTACTAAATCAAATTTTTGTCTTCTTCTTCCTCTTCTTCTTCTTCCTCCTTCCACTTCCTGTGTTAAAATCACTGGCATAACAAACATAAATAAATGTTGTGGCAATAAATTCATTGATGAAATCATTTTCCAACGAAAGATTTTTATTGTAGTGATGCTGTTACGTATCTCTGAGTATCATTGTATATTTTCTGTACCATATTTTGTGTGTGCGTGTGCGTGCGCATGCGTATGCGTCTTGTGAGTAACTGAGAGTGTGAATGTGTTTTCAAAACTTATATAACTTTCATTGCTATGTACAAGGGAAGATAAGAAAGTAATGCACAATAACTATGTTAAAAAAAGTTTAATAGGTAAGAAAACAAAAAAAAATCGCGAATGGACTTATATCTTTTGCTACATAGTCACCAATGTTCTCCCATCGCGGTACCAGTTTCAATATGCATTGTTTATAGAAGCCCATGCGGTCGGAGTATAGCCTTCTGCAGACTGATGATTTCACTTCTGCATCTGTCACAAGACGTTGGCTGACCAGGAATTTCTTCGTGGGGCCAAACAAATGAAAGTCAGGTGGTGCTAGATACGGATTGTATGGTGGATGCTGGAGCACGTTACACCCAAATTTGGCGATTTTCTTAGGAACAGGAGCAGCAACATGAGGGCAAGAATTGTCATGAAGAAGTTTGACACTGTCAGCATTAATGTTGTGGTGTTTGTCAGTAAGGGCACAAAATAACTTAACCAAAGTAGGCTGCACCATTCACAGTGGGCCCATGTTCAGCCAAGTCCTCCAATAACACACCATACATATCTCAGAACACTGTCACAAGCACTTTCCTAGCAGATTGAGTCACTGAATTTTTTTTATACTGGGGAACCAGCATGTTTCCACTCCATAGAGGCTTGCTTGGTTTCAGGCACATAGTGGTATGCCCACAACTCATCATCAGTGATGATTTCTTTGAGAAAGTTTTGTCCTACTGCAGCTTAATGTGTTTAGTGATCTAAGATTGTGATCATTTGCTGGCCCTTATGGTTGTTTGTCAGGTTCTTAGGCAGCCAGCAAGCAGTAACTATACAAAATTTCAGTATCATACACTGCACCATAGGAAATGTTGAACTGCTGCTATAAGGTTCGCGGTTGTATGTGCTGGTTGTTCAAAATTGCTGCCTCAATGGCTTTGACACTCTGCACAGTTGCAGCTGTTATCAGCCACCTGGAGCACGATGAATCAGTAAGGTTTGCGTGATCCTCTTCAAAGAAAGCATGCCACTTTGAGACGTTGCTATGGTACATGCAATCCTCCCCATGCACGCCCTACATGCCCCTGTGAATTTCACTCAGTTTATGCCCTTTGGCCCACTGATATTGAATACCTCTTTACTGATCTTCACAAGTTGATGACAGTAACGTGCGTGCCATGTTTGTTTCATAGTTAACGTTTCTGTCGCTAGAGCTGCATGTGGAAACAACATACCCTCTTGGCGCAAGCTTCAAACTGCAATGTCGTGAAACAACATTCCAGCTGCAGTACCAGAGAAGAAACAAATTATTGTGCGTTCCTTCCCGATCTTCCCTTCTATTATTCAGTCATGATACTCCATTTTCTGAAGAAGAAATAATAGATCGTTAAATTTCAAGTTTTAAATTATATAACAAGTTAAAATTAAATCTGCATGTTGATCCCCCCCCCCCCCTTAAGATGTGCATGTTGTCACGCAAAAAGTACATGCCCATATTATGAAATTTAAAATATTGAACATTCCTGATATAGACACTGGATAAATATTTAAGTCACTAGATGTAAGGCAGCTGCTTTATTGGTGAGTTTCACATATACCCATGTTCAAAATATCGGGAAAAGGCACAAAAATCAAGAGTACTCCAGTAATGGTAGCTGAAAGACAAACAAGAAAATACAATGCAGAGTGCATGAAAGACACATACCGAGTCAGGGAGAAGAACTTCTTACAGACTGTACAGGTTCATGTGAATATGACACATTCCAAAATGTAACTGAGGGCACAAGCTATGACATAATGCCTAATAAAGCAAGGTGGTCTATTGCTGACCCTAGCAGTATTTTATCATAGTGCTGAATGTATGTGAAAAATATACAGGAAGATGTAAAAGAAAGGTCTTACATATGATGAGGCACAGTAACACAGATAAAATATAAAAATATACCAAAAAGGACGCTGAATTGTGAAATGGGGTTTATAAGTTTCATAACGTTCATAATCTAGACTGAAGAGCCAAAGAATCTGGTAAACCTGCCTAATATTGTGTAGGACCCCTGCAAGCACACAGAAGTGCCACAGCACAGTGTGGCATTGACTCGACTAATGTCTGAAGTAGTGCTGGAGGGAGCTGACACCATGAATCCTGCAGAGTTGTCCATATATTGATAAGAATACGAGGGGGTGGAAATCTCTTCTGAACAGCATGTTGCAAGGCATCTCAGATATGCTTAGTAATATTCATGTCTGTGGAGTTTGGTGGCCAGCGGTAGTGTTTAGACTCAGAAGTGTGTTCCCAAAGCCACTCTGCAGCAGTTCTGGGCATGTGGGGTGTCACATTGTCCTGCTGGAATTGACCAAGTTCGTCGGAATGCTTAATGTACATCAATGGATGTAGGCGATCTGACAGGATGCTTACCTATGTTTCACCTGTCAGTCGTATCTACACGTATCGGGGACCATATCACTCCAACTGCAGATGCCCCACACCATTACAGAGCCTCCACCAGCTTGAATAGTCCTCTGCTGAGATGCAGGGTCCACGGGTTCATGAGGTTGTCTCCGTTCCTGTACACGTCTAGTCATCATGATACAGTTTGAAACGAGACTCATCTGACCAGGCAACATGTTTCCAGCCATCAACAGTCCAGTGTCAGTGTTGATGGCCCCAGGCGAGGTGTAAAGCTTTGCCTCATGCAGTCATCTAGGGTACATGAGTGGGTCTTCAGCTCCGATGATGTTTCGTTGAATGGTTTGCACACTTGACACTTGTTGATGGCCCAGCATTGACATCTGCAGCAATTTGCGGAAGGGTTGCATTTGTCACATTGAATGATTGTCTTCAGTGGTCGTTAGTGCCGTTCTTGCAGGATCTTTTTCCAGCTGCAGCGATGTTGGAGATTTGATGTTCTACCGGATTCCTGATATTCACAGTACACCCGTGAAATGGTCATACAGGAAAATCCCCACTTCATTGCTATCTTGGAGATGCTGTGTCCCATCGCTCATGCGCCAACTGTAACGCTAAGTTCAAACTCACTTAAATCTTGATAACCTGTCATTGTAGCAGCAGTAACCACTCAAACAACTGTGCCAGACACTTGCTGTCCTATATAGAGATTGCTGACTGCAGTGCCATATTCTGCCTGTTTACATATCTCTGTATCTGAATACGCATGTCTATACCAGTTTCTTTGGCATTTCAGTGTAAATAAATGCTCATATCATATTGCTAAAACAATACAGTATATGTTACTGAAAGTAGGGATAGGAGAGGGGGTGGGATTGAAAGATCAGTGCAGAAGGATAAATTTATTTAATTGCAGAGATGATAACAACAAAGTAAAAAAAATGTAAATATATTTAAAACCAAAATTATGTTATAATATATGCAACAATAGTAAGACTAAAATGTGAAATCATCAGAAATACATTGAAATGACGGTGTATGTTTGGCATACGTGCCTGTAAAGAGTTAACAGGCTTACAAATAAATAAAACAGTTTTCTGCTTTTTATTGTAGTTAAGTATAGTATGAAGGAGCAAGAGCTCGAACAACCCATTAGTCATCTGATGTGTTTTAGAAAGATGTACATAGACAAAGCTTGCATATTGCATTATACAAAAGTATGGGGAAATAGACAGAATGGATAAAATAAGGTGATAGCTGCCAAATAAGGTGACACACCTTAATAACAATAGCAAAAACTAAGGAACACTGTATATATACCCTAGTATCAGCAATGGTGACATTGTACCGTAAAGTGCATAACTGACACAGACAAGCATATTATAAAAACAAAAATTGACCAAGAACTAACTAATGTTAACCTAAGCAATTAGCAGTTAGTCAAATATACTGAAGAACCAGCATTTGCTCGTTAACAAGTTTAGATGGATTTTTAGATCAGTATATGTGGATTTTCACCTCAAGGATGTCCAGGTTGTGCCCCTTAGGTTCAATTTGCACTTATTTTCAGTATGTGGCCTTCATTTTTAAGATTTGAACCAAGGACACTGTTACTCTTGTAAATGTTTTTTTTTTTTTTTTTTTTTGCCATCTGTGTGATGGCATAGAAATAGTCCCGATTTTTTACGGATACTAAAGTCTGTTTTTATATTTGCATTTTTGAAAGAATGTCCTATTTTAATAAAAAATGGCTCAAAATAAGAGAGGAAAGCAAATTTAATTTTTTAAAGTTAAAAAGTAAGTTTGCTTTTGAACATTAGACTAGTTTCAATCTACACCAATAATACACTAATAATTTAATCTGTTGTTGCATGGTTATGATAAATATCCATGATCAAATTAGAGCCCTCCCTTGAAATTATCAGTCGATAATGTTGTCTTTGCTACCTTGGTAAAGCACACAAATGTCATCTACATATCTGCAATAAAGTATAAGATTTTTAGTGAAAATAGGAAGAGACCTCACAGTTTTCACTTACTTAACACATAGTTGTGTCAAAGCTCAGTGAGTATAATTATGCAAAATAATTATTCAACTATTATCACCGCTGCCACCACCATGAATTTACTGTAACACTAGCTAATGCTATACCCGTACTACAACCATTTTACTTTCATTGTTGGCATGATGACTAATCCTTGAAGTACAGTTTAATAGTGTATTAACTTGGTCTCCAGAAGATACACACATTTAAGAGTGTGATTAGTTTCGTTATAAGCTCTGTACCAGATTGGTCAACTCTCTCGGATCTTGCAACATGTTGCTATGCCGCCCTCCCCTCCCCCTCCTCCCCATCCGCTCTCTCCCTAGGTTGCATGGTGGCAGATCAGAAAGAATTATTTCATTTTTTGCCAAATATCACTTATTCCTCTCAGCCCTGTTATGCTTGTGTCTCTTGACAGTGCCATTAATGCACTGAGTATTCATACATCTGTTGAGCTTCTTTCTTGTTCCCTTGGCTTGGCTATAGACCCTCCTCATTTATACTGTACATGCTGTTGATTATAGTTATGTCTTGCTTTTTATGAGACCAGTGCTGAGAAGTTTTATAATATTAAGAACCTCTTTTACTTTAGACATATACTAGAAATATAGAAGTATCTGGTTCTTAAAACCTGCCTTTGAATAATTTCTGTGTTTCCCAGTGGATGACATTCCAAGTTGACATGATCTGGTGTGTCCATTTCTGTACAGTTGTGACTGGTTGTTGCCATCCAGAGATATAGTGGAATAATCCCCTAAATGGCTCGAGATATGTTAACTGAAGCCCTACATTTACATGAGGAATTCCACCTCTGCTGTCATTTTGCTCATTCTTGTGTTGGGCAAACTCCATGTATTCTGCCATTGAGAAAATATTTAATTTTTTGATTGCATTTAATTCATTCCTGGTTCTCTGAGAATTCTTTGTACTGCTGATTTTCTTAAACCAATGTAGGGCAGCACTTGGTTGTATTTTTAAGTCCTTTAGACACACGCCTATTAATATAGTCAACATATCTCTACACTACTATCCTCTCGGCAGCAGTGGAACTGACCAGCTGTAATTGGTGCACCAAAACTCTAGTTCACAATTATGGTTAATAAGGACTTACAGTAAAGTGTAATTCAAATAATTTTATTTGCAGCACAGCACCATTTTCTTATTACGTATTCTAACTGGGCTCAGCATATCGAATGTTAATTTATGTACATACCTAAATATATTTCACCATAAGCATTTGAAATATTACCTGATTTATTTTGCAGGCAGGTTCCTTATCAGTCTTCATTTAAGTAAAACGTACATTGCCTTTTGTGGTGCCATCTTGAATTATGCCACCTTGCACCTAACATGCAGCATTTCATAGAATTGAGTGGAGTTATTTTTTATCTAATTTTTACTGTAGGAATGTGCTAGAAGTAGAAAGTTGAGAGTGATTTGAATTATGACTCAAACTGTTTGTCCTGATTGGCAGAGACACAGTGGAATATGCCAAAACAAACAACCTACTCACAAGAGAAGTTTGTGGCTATAGTTTTTGGTGTTGCATCTTTCAATGGATCAGCTTCAGGGCAATGAGGGATGCAAGTGATGGCTATCAGGCACTATTGGTATCCTTATGTTGATAAACATCCAATTTTGTCAAAATGGATACCCTCATATTGCTGACTCATTATGAAACGGATCTGTAATGTGCTGAGTTACATAGCTGTGCTGGCAATCATTGCTCTGGCAGACAAGTGCCTTGCAATCTGAATATTTGACCGGACTAATGCCTTTTTCACTAGTTGCGAGGCAGCCCTTGTACCTGATGAGGGAGGTAGTGGAGAGAGGAAATCGCTGGGTGGTAGAGATCTGCTAAGTCGAATAGACCACAGGTGGACCAACTTGATATTGACTTGCTCAATTTGTGAAAATATTTCTCTTGAGTAAATCATCCATTTTTTCTGGAATACAATCATTTGTTTGTCTGTACATGTACATAACATCTACTGATTGCTGTCCCATTTGGATAATTCCTTTGTGGTGTGTTGTTTTTTTTTTTAAGAGTGTATTTCTTGGAAAGAATGTCTTCTTCTCTTCAGAAATTTCCATTTGAGTTCCAGGAACGTTTCTGTCTTACTCACATGTTGATCAGACGTAACCAGTAACAAATCTAGTAGCCAATCTCCAAACTTTTTCAATGTCTTCCTTTAATTACTACCTAGTGAGGATGCCAAACACTCAAGTAGTATTCATGACTGAGTCGCACAAGTGTTCTGTAAGTGGTCTCCTTTATATATGAGCTACACTTCCTGGAATTATCACAATAAATTGAAGTCAACTTGTCGCTCTCCTCTTAACTGACCTTGTGTGCTCATTCCATTTTATGTTGTTTTGCAAAGTTACGTGAATACTTAATCAACAAGTGTGTGTCAATCAGCACATCACTAATACTATATTCGAACATTAAAGGATTGTTTTTCCTGCTCATGTGCATTAACTTACATTTTTCCACATTTAAAGCAAGGTGCCAATCTTTACAACAAATAGAAATCCTATACAGGTCACCCTGTATCTCCCCCTACACTACGGTGTCGTCAGCAGACAATCACAGATCGCTGCACTCCCTATCCTTCAGATTATTTACATTTATGAAGAACTAGGGTGGTCCTATCATACTTCCCTGGGCCATTCCTGATAATACCTTTGTCTCTGATAACAATCCGTCCAGGACAACGTACTGGGTTATATTATTCCATAAGAAGTCTTCAAGCCACTCACATGTCTGAGAACATATTTGTGTTCTTGCACCTTTGTTAACAGTTTGCAGTATGACACTGTATTTAATGCATTCCAGATAATTTGAAATATGGAATCTGTGCCGCCCTTCATCCATATATTGTGTGAGAAAAGGGCAAGCTGAGTTTTGTACAAGCAATGATTTCTAAATCTATATTGATTTGTGAATAGAAACTTTCCACTCTCAAGGAAATTTGTTATATTAAAAATTTATTATATTTTAACTTAAAATAAGCCGGCCGAAGTGGCCGTGCGGTTAAAGGCGCTGCAGTCTGGAACCGCAAGACTGCTACGGTCGCAGGTTCGAATCCTGCCTCGGGCATGGATGTTTGTGATGTCCTTAGGTTAGTTAGGTTTAACTAGTTCTAAGTTCTAGGGGACTAATGACCTCAGCAGTTGAGTCCCATAGTGCTCAGAGCCATTTGAACCATTTTTTTTAACTTAAAATATGCTCGAGGATTGTGCAGCAAATCAGCCTTCAGTTAATTTTATAGGTTCATTCTTTTTCCCTTCTTACACGTTGGAGTCACCTGTGCTTCTTTCCAGTTGCTTTCTGCTGGGCAAGAGATTAATGATAAATTCAAGCTAGGTATGGGACCAGTACTGAGAAGTACTCTCCGTAAAACTGAATTGGTATTCTGTCTCCGCCTGGAGCTTATTTGTCTCCAACTCCTTTAGCTGTTTTTGGACAAAGGGGTGATTTTTTTCTATAACCTCCATATGGGATGAGATGTGTTTTCCTCGTCTTAGGGATGTTGACACTGTTGGGCTGCAGCTAAAAATTTTCTTAGATACCAACACATATTCTTCGCAATGGGTGAATGCTTGGCTAAGCTGGAAGAGTGTTGTCATGAAACATATGAGTGGACCACCACTATTGGAGAGCCACGATGTGGTTAGGTAATTCAGCTACTTACGATGCAGTGCTTTCAGAGGACCTGTCCTGTTGTAGATGGTTGAGTCACCCACCTTTGTTACCACAGGCATAGATTATGTGAGGCCATTGTCATGAGTAGTTCTGTGTGACATTGTTGATGTGAAAACTTACATAATGGTGCGAACAGCAGTAAAGCAGGTCACCTGTATAGTAGAGGCCAACATGAACTGGCTTGAAGCAGCGTGAAGATTATCCTCAAGTTATCTTGTGGGACAGAACACAGTAGCAGTAATGTGGTGGCACCAACAGCAGCAGACAGGGGCCAGTAGACTTGCCAGAATGAATGAAATATTCTTCGCCTACCTCAGCATGGCGGATGGCCGACTCACTACACTGCTTGAACAGCAGTGCTCGTATACCAGCTGCTTGGCATTTTTTCTCGGGCAATTTTGAAGAAACTGAGATAGCTTGCAATGAAAAGTAGGAGTTGCTATGAGTGTACATTTGGTGCATGAGAACTGTAGTTAACATATTGAATGTTTTTTTGCATTTGCCAGTACATTTATATTACAAGAGTCCATGGCTGTCAAACCCTTCTGCATTCACTAAAAACCGACAGACTCCCAACAGATATGTCTTAGTTATTGATAAATTAACAGCTTTACTAAAGGCATATCTCGGCAACTTGAGGATTAATGAACAATTTAAACTTCTCTTGTCACCAAGTGACTGACTTGTGCTGGGTCAGACATTCAATTGGTCGAACAACTGTCGTTACTGACTGAAATATCCTCATACTGAGGAATTATCAAAGACGGTTTAAAAGAATAACTTTATTAACAAAATGAAACTCAATTATAATGCCATTGGACGAATATCACAACTACATACAAAAGGAATGTCTCTCCCTTGATGTTGTCTGTGATGTGCCTACACGATGAACTCTAGAGTTGTGTTAGGCGGTGGCATGAAGACCTGGGATGTTACTGGGCTGGTGCTACTGGTGTGTGACAGCTGAAGTGCTGCTGGTTCAGAACAGGGTGAAATGGGCTAGGTCTGACAGGGTGGAGCGTTGAGACAAAACTGCTGGCACAATCAACTGTTAGTGCTGGACAGAACTGTTGATACTGCAGACTTTAGGTGTAGGGCAGAGCTGACTTCGCACGGTTTGGCACCGAGCGAGGTGGCGCAGTGGTTAGACACTGGACTCGCATTCGGGAGGACGACGGTTCAATCCTGCGTTTGGCCATCCTGATTTAGGTTTTCCGTGATTTCCCTAAATCACTCCAGGCAAATGCCGGGATGGTTCCTCTGAAAGGGCACGGCCGACTTCCTTTCACATCCTTCCCTAAACCGATGAGACCGATGACCACGCAGTCTGGTCTCCTTGCCCAAACAACCAACCAACCACGGTTTGGCGGTGCCCAAAATGGTCGGGGTGTGGATGGCTATATGTGTGGTTCTGCAAGGGCATGTGACCTGGCGTAGAAAAATAGTGTCCTGCCAACAATGCAACAGTGCTCTCTGCTGCAACAGGCACGCTGTCTGTTAGAGAGGTTGGCACCCCCATACACTGTGAGGTGACATATAACTTCATGGTAGCTGTGTTTTGATGAGTGCCGTTTTTTGCATGTCGTCCTGAGAGAGCAGCTGCCTGCACAGCCTGCCTGCCTGGTGTATGGATGAACTAACTACCATGTGGATACAACATCCCTCCCCCCTTAAATAGAGAACATACTGCCTTCTCAAAGCCGCACTGTATGTGTGGGGGCTAGGCCACCCACTAGGTTTATTCAGGCAAGCAGGACTCGGTCTGAGTAGACCTTTATGGCCATAACTGCTCATGGGACTGAGGTGGAAACCTTCAAAATTAACTCCTCCTACTCTTCCTTGTCCCAGCAGAATGGGTGCGTGCTGAGAATGGAAGATAGAAGAACTTAAAACTGTGGAGCCCATCCCATATGGTGAGGCCATAAAGGTGTATGTATATGGCCACACAGCCCCCCACATTAATTATATCCTTTGCTTCTGTTCTTAAAGAGCCAGTTTGGAAGACCAATGCTGCTGCACACAAGGAGGTTGTTAGTGTCAGAACTAGTATTTGCATTTGTCAGGGCACTTGTGCTGCTGCAGTTACTTCGAAATGCATACCTTGCTAAGAACATCCGAAAAGGCTGCCGGTTATGTAATTACCAGTGCTGTGGAGCTCCCTACTCCTCCAGAGATTCAATCTGGTCCATTATCCAGCAGTGCCACTACCACTTCCTCAACTGTGACTCTGAAGTGTTCCCAGCAAAAAAATCAGTCAGAGGCAAAGAATCAACTGCTGACGAAGAAGGGAAGTAAGCTGTTTTATAATGTTGGTGTCACCCCCTCTGATGTTTCTGACTACTCGTCTCCAGAGCCAGTCGACCTTGATGTCAGCCTGGGACACTCATCTCGCCCCAAGACCGATCCTCCCTGGCAGAAAGACCCCGTGATAAATAGCTCCCATACTACAGTGTAACTTTAATGGATTCTGGACATAAGTGCAGGAACTGAAACTTTTAGTACCGGAACGGCCCCTGTGCTTGTGTCAGCAGGAAACACATTTTAAAATTTGTGATCCCCTGTACTACAGGGTTATACCCTCCATCCCAAGGATGACCTGACTGGGGATAGGGTCGAGGGAGGGGTCGCTGTGTTTGTTGATAATGTGCACCATTCTTCTGTTCTCCCCCTGGATACTGACCTGCAAGCAGTTGAACTGAGTTTCATGTGTGTCAGGGGATCACTTTTTGCTTCCTGCACTCACTTCCATAAGATGTAATGGGCTCTGAGGCTCTCGCAGATCTATAGAAGAACGCCCTGACCATTTCCCCTACTGGGAGGCTTCAGTGCCCATCATGTTTTGTGGGGCTTGACCTCTACTTGCCCTCGGGGTCAGGTTTTAGAACCTAACACCGTACATACTGTACATCCTCAGCATAGGCACTCCCACTTGTTTCTATGCTGCTACTGAGTTGTCCTCAACCATCAACCTCTCTTTCTGCTCTCCAGCCCTCATGGACTGGAAAGTCCGTATGACCTTCATTCGAGTGATCACTTCCCTCTCTGGATTCACCTACTGGATGTAGCTCTCCCTGAAAGGACGCAACCACAATGGATGATCAGCAAAGCTAATTCTGTGCTGTTCAGCCAGCTGGCAGTGTTTGAACGCCATGACAGCATCCAACAGTGGGTGGTCCACACTACACGAGTAATCCAGCCACTGACTTCTCCATCATGTCAACCATTTCTTTGCTGCTCATCCAGCTGGCCGTGTTTGAACACCATGACAGCTTCCAGGAGTGGATGGTCCGCATTACACGAGTAATCCAGCATGCCGCTGACTTCCGCATCACAGAGTCTTCATATCCTCCTAGAAGGACATCTGTCCCTTGGTTGACTGATGAGTTCCGTTTGGTAATCTGGGTCAGGTGTGCAGCTCTGCGACAGTGTAAGTGCAGCCCAACGGCAGAAAATCTCATAGACATCATGCAGACAATGGTAGTGCATTTTGCAACAAATACTGCCACTGCCAGCTGGGATCCAGTGTTCTATCATTACTGTGCCAACATGGAAAGGGGTGAGATGGACGTTAGGGCCAACAATTCAGAGTTCTACAACTGCTCATTCTCCACGAGGGAGCTGAATTTGGATGATCTGAAGCTTGTACTATGCCTGGTCTCAAGCAAATCTGATACAGCATGCTGCGGAACTTGAGACCAGCATCAAAGAAAGTCCTCTTACAATGTTTTAATTTGGAATGTCACACAGGCCACTTTCCCAACTTTTGGAAGGAGGCAATTTTGAACCTCTTTGCAAACCAGGGAAGACCAAACATGTCCCAGTAGTTACTGGAACTTTACCTTAACGAGCTGTGTAGGAAAAATCTTGGAGTGAATGGTTAACTGTCATCTGGTCTGGATTTTAGAGAGTAGGCAGCTCATAAGTTGCTCTCTGTGATTTAGCAGATGTCAATACACTGTTGATAACCTGATCCTGCTGGAGGTAGGTATCCAGCAGACTTTCCTATGTAAACAACATGATATAGATATATTCTTTGGCATCAGTAAAGCATATAACACTACTTGGAGACACAGTGTTCTAGGTCAGCTCCATCATTGGGACTACTGTGACCATCTCCCCATCTTCATTCTGTCCTCCTTTTCTAAACACTTTTTTCAGTACTAAGTTGGTGATGTGCTGTTGAATTGTTTCAAGCGGGGAAAATGGTTTTCCTCAGGGCAGTGTTTTAAGTGTCAGCCTCTTTGCCATAGCCGTAAACAAAATTATTTGTGGGCAGTTTTGCAATTTTCTGTTCCCTCCTCCAGTATTGAAACAGCAGCTTGTCAGCTGTAACTTACAGTAAAGATGTTTTATGTTTTCTGCAGAGATGTGTGCGCACATTCATTTTAATCATTCTTGTCATAGTTCTGACTTACCTGAATTACATACGTGGAACACCATTCTCCTTTTTAACGATTCTGTGCTGATTTTCGGCCTCAATTTTTACTCCTAATTGTTGTTACACACCTGAAAGACTGGGAGTCAAGGGCCAGAAGGCACTGACCATTTTGAAGTGTCTTAGTCACTGATCTTGGGGAGCAGACAGGACACACCTGCTCCAGTTTTATTGGGCTTTCATGTGATCGCAGCCGTTCTACGGGTGCTCAGCATATGGATCAGTGAGGCCTTCCTACCAGAAGGCTGTACACCATGAGGGGCTCAGGCTGGTCATGGAACATACAGGACCAGCTCAATATCCAGTCTTGCTGAGTCTTGTGATATGCCACTTACCATCAGAAAGGTTGTCCAGCTATGGAACACATCTTGACCAATCACCCACGGGCAACAAGGCTGTTTGGGATCTGCGCAAAGTGTGTGTAGCACTTACAGTCTCAAATCCAGGGTTTTAACCAGCTGCCACCCTGGTTACTGCAGAGGCCCAAAGTAATTTTAGATTTGTGCAGTACAGGAAAGATTTCACTCTTGCGTCTGTTTTTAATATTATCTTTCAACATTTTAAATGAGCACCACAACTATATAGTTGTATTCATGGATGAGTCTAAATGGGGGGGGGGGGGGGGGGGGGGGAGATTCTGTTGGCTGCTCCGTTACCTGCATTGTGTTTTCAAGATTTGCTTGCCTCCAGAGATCACTGTATTCGATGTCGAATTACCCACGATCTTCAGGGTGCTGGAGTAGATTAGATGTGCCACACCTGCTAAATTCTTCGTTTGTTCCTACCCCGAGTGCCCTTCTGTCTCTGCAATGCTTATATCCAGCTGATAAGGTAGTCCAGGATGCCATTTTCCACTTACAAAGCCGGGGGAGGAAGTGTCTTTCTACTGGGTATTGTGGGGAACGAAAGGGTGGAAGTAGCAGCCAAGGAAGAGTGTGATGATCCTCAGCTTGTTCAGTGTGTCATTGCCCTGCATGCTTTCATCTTGATGTAGAGTCACAGAGTCATGCGTTGATGGGAACATGAGTGGCTGGAAGTGACAGACAATAAGCTCTGTCTAGTAAAGCCCACAATGTGGCTGTGGTGTACCTCCTTGGTCTTTGCGTAGGCTACAGTCTATGATGCATGGCTATTTGTTCTGGCGAGAGAACCCTTATATTATACAAATGACTGTGCACTACATTTTATTTGACTGCATTTTATTTTCAGACCAGAGGGCAGTGGCAGATTTGCTGACAGGTCTGCCCTCTATTTTGTAAGACATTCAAATGAATGTTGTGAGTTTTGTGGTGTGTCCAACTTGTGTCCTAAAATTTAGGGAGATGTTAACAGGGTGATCAGCTCACCCTTGCTCTTTGTATGTGGTCAACCAATCACATTTCTCTGTACTATTCGTTTAGGTCCTCTGTTGCTTTATATATGTTTTAATCCCAGGTAAAGCATGTTTCATCTTTTGTCTTAAGGCATGTGAGATGGATTGATTATGTGGGTCAATGCGAGTGATCTGGGAGTGAGTGATTGAACGTCTTTTTAAGGTTTTCCGCTCACTGTGTAATAACCATTATAGTCATGTTATCCACATTTATTTCTTTTATAATTTGTAAAGCCACTAATAACTTCGCCCTTAAGTACCTGTAACCCCCCCCCCCCCCCCCCCCCCCACACACACACAGACTCACTCATTCACTCTTTGTTTTTAAACATACATTATACCGTAATTTAACTTGATGTCACAACTTTATTTTATGTACACTGACAAGGAATTTCCTTAGCTGTTCTGCAATGTTTTCTGAATGTGAATGTGTCCTGAAGATAGGCATACCAAAAGAATTCATGATTTTTAATGCAGATTAACATACCATCTTGGGAACACGAGAGCAGATGAAATGTTTTAGGCTTACTGTGAAATTGTTAATCTACTCAGATTACCTCAGCATCATGCTAGCTATTTAATAGATACAATCATTTGTGACAGGACTGCCTTATTTGTGTACAAATGTAAAGGAAGAAATTGTAATCCTGCCAAGTACCATGACACATGGTAATTTAGAAGAATGGGGTAGCTAAGGCTACAGCTAAATCCTATGTAGATGATTCTGTGCCATGTGCAGTCCCCTCCCATACTAAAATCTCACTGTCGAAACAAAAGATCATGAGTCAGTGGATGAAAGAATGGCTGGGTTTAAAGCCTACTAAAAGTTGCAGTTGGTGACACGTACAACTTGGTTGTGTGTTTGAGGCCACCTAGCAATATTCGGTAATTTGAACTTGTCTCCAGATTAAACACATTTCTATGAAACTTCTGTAGTGAGAAAAACCATCAGAGTCCAGTGCTTTTGGCAGACAGCTCTTAATAAACCACATTTCTATTTAATGTATTTTATATTGTGACAAGAAAGTAGCTGTTTGTTTATCAAATGATCTGTCCTCCAGTATATATGACAAAGAGTAGATGAGCCCTAAAATTATGACTTGCATTCTTTTGTACTTTAAGTGGTACATATTTTGTCACACTGAGACATAGTGCCATCTTTTAAGAGTCCTGATCTACTATTTTAGAATGGTTATGTTTTAATAGCTCTTTTTAAAAATAATTCTGTACATTAACCGTAGAAAAGTGGGAGTGGTTACTGGGTGAGTGATTTGAGCAGGGTAGGTGGATGTGAATTTTTTGATGTTGTTGTGTTAACGTTTCAATAAAAATAAAGCCAGTAATGAAAGTAACTCAGAATTTTTCACATCATGGTACTAATTGTGGTGTTAAGTGGATAAATTATAAACCGTCATTATTGTTGTTGTCGTCATATGTTTGGTAGACAACAATTTTATTTATATGTTCATGTAGTAGCGTAGAAACCCAGCATTGCCCAGTTTTATATATATATATATAACTGTGCGTCTGTGCCCAATCCACGCAGCATCTGACTTTGTGCTGTTTATGATGTAGTAGTAGTGTTACCGCCCACCATGCATGGGGCACGGGTTTGATTTCCGGCAGGGGACTGGTTGTTGTGTGTCCTTCATCATCACTGACTCGTAAGTTGCTGATGTGGCATCACCTAAAAACGACTTGCAATACGGCGGCTGAACTTCCCCCGAATGGGGCCTCCCGGCCAACAATCCCATACGATAATTTCATTTCATTTTTTCCTGAATTCTGTGTTGTACAGTGATACAATTTTGTAGTTATATTCAGTGGAATACATGAATGCTCTCTGCAAAATGTGTTGTGAATGGAGTTAAGTTGATTTAAAATGTCACTGTTTATGATGCAATTTCTCCTTAACTGTGTGTCTTACAGTGATGTAATACCATAGGTACATTCTGCGGCATATGTGGATACTGCCTGCAGAATTTATTGCGAATAGAGTTAATCCTTTTTCATAATTTTGTTGGGGTTGTCAACACCTTCCGGGTTACGATCAAAGGCAGAGCCACGTGTGAAAGCACCCACGTGATTTACCAACTGACCTGCCTACACTGTGAAGCTTTCTATGTGGGAATGACCAGCAACAAACTGTCCATTCGCATGAATGGACACAGGCAGACAGTGTTTGTTGGTAATGAGGATCACCCTGTGGCTAAACATGCCTTGGTGCACGGCCAGCACATCTTGACACAGTGTTACACCGTCCGGGTTATCTGGATACTTCCCACTAACACCAACCTGTCAGAACTCCGGAGATGGGAACTTGCCCTTCAGTATATCCTCTCTTCTCGTTATCCGCCAGACCTCAACCTCCGCTAATTTCAAGTTGCCGCTGCTCATACCTCACCTGTCTTTCAACAACATCTTTGCCTCTTTACTTCCGCCTCGACTGACATCTCTGCCCGAACTCTTTGCCTTTACAAATGTCTGCTTGTGTCTGTGTATGTGCGGATGGATATGTGTGTGTGTGCGAGTGTATACCTGTCCTTTTTTCCCACTAAGGTAAGTATTTCCGCTCCCGGGATTGGAATGACTCCTTACCCTCTCCCTTAAAACCCACATCCTTTCGTCTTTCCCTCTCCTTCCCTCTTTCCTGACGAAGCAACCATTGGTTGCAAAAGCTAGAATTTTGTGTGTATGTATGTGTTTGTTTGTGTTTCTATCGACCTGCCAGCGCTTTCGTATGGTAAGTCACATCATCTTTGTTTTTAAATATATTTTTCCCGCGTGGAATGTTTCCCTATTATATTCATATGTTTTATCTACCTTTTTAAGTAGAAATATTTCAGTAGTCTTTTTCATGTCCTTGGGGAACATATCATGCCCTTTTATTCTCCAGTAGGAAATGCTGTTTTGAGTTTTTTCTTTGTATGACCGCAGTTAATTCAAGTCCAAATTGGCCATTGTTCCATGGTTATGTACTGAACTGCGAGTGAAATATTTACTAAATGTTTTTTTTTATATGGACAGTGGATTAATAGGTGTGCTCACTTGGTGTAGTACGGATACCCAGTTTTTAAAATATTTCTTTATAGTGAGGCTGATTATTATTTTTAATAAGTATTCTTATGGCTCATTTTATGCAATTTGAAAATGGTGCCTATTTTTGTGCCTTTGATCCCCAGTAAAGAATTCCACAGCTAAGAATTGTGAGTGTATATATTAATAGACACTGGCTATTAAAAGCACTACTGGAACCCTAAGACCATTACACGGTGAAGACATTTTTACCAGTGTAAATGGGTGTTCATTCCATGTTAATTTTCAGTCATTGTTCATTTCTGAAAACTTTGTGTCTGTTACACAGTTTGTATCTTTATCATCTATGCCCAGTGCAACAGAATGGCTGTACCCTCAAACAGCATGCATTACAAATGCATGCTGTTTGGTTTCTTTATGTTCAATGTAAGTTTATTACATACAGCCCTCTTGTAAACATCTTTGAGGGTTTCATTTGCCTTCAGTGTTAAGAGTTTGGTGTTTTATCAGTGACTATGAGGTTGCTGTCATCAGCAAAGAGAACTTTTTCTCCCATGTCTTGTACTGTCTGAAAAGTCTTTGATGTATATGAAGAACAGAATTGGGCCCAGTATTCTAGGATAAGACACATGTATGTTTGTGTGTTTTTGTCTGACAATAGTTTTACTATAAATTTAACATGAGTGTGAATGTGAACAATCTCCACTTTTTGCACCTTATTTTCCAGGTAAGATTGGAACCATTCATTTGTTATTCCTCTTATATCTAATGCATCTTGTTTGTTTAATAGTATTTTGTAACGAACACTGTCAAAAACCCTGGACCAGTTGAAGAATATGTCTACAACACAGTCATCCCTGTCGAGAGCTTCAAGTATCACTTTTATGAACTCTGTTATGGCCAGTATTGTAATTCTCCCACATCGGAAACCAAAGTGTGCCTTGTTAAAAATGTTGTACTTATTCATGTAGCTCATTAGTCTGTCTTCCATGATTGGTTCAATTTTTTTGAGAATGCTGACAACACTGAAATTGGTATGCAGTTTTATGTATTTCTGCATTACCTTTCTTTAGTGGGAGCACAACCTGTGTGTGCTTTAGGTACTCTGGAAAAATATTTGAACTAAGGAATGCATATCTGAACTAAAGGATGCACTTACTGTGTTTAAGTGGATTTGTATGATGTCTGTGCATGCCTTCAGAACAGAGATTGGAACCTCATCTATGCCTGCTGATTTTTATTTTTTAATTTCTTTATTGTCTTTCTGACTATAAGTTCCATTGTGGAAAAGAACATCATCGTGCTTGCAGTATAATTCATTGCATATGATACATCTGTTTTTGGAAGATTTTGTTGCAGCTCTTCCACAATATCAGAGAAAAAGTCATTTAAAAAGTAGTCAGTCCCTGAGGATTTTATAATACTCTATTCCCATCTTTGATTTGTATGTTACTATACTTCTGTATACATTTTCTGGTTTTTATGTGTTATGACATCCCATACTACTTTGCTTTTATTCTCTAAAGTATTTATTATTTGATCATAGAATGGTTTTCTGTGTCTGGAGGACTTTCTGATGCTCACAGTTATCCATCTGTTTGCCTTGGCTGCCACTATTGAAGTGGCTACTTTCGAAAATACCAACTCAAAATTAATTTAAACAGCATGCAGAACTTAGAGAATTTAGCACCTACATTGCTTTCCATGTACATGTTATCATTCTGAGAAGATCTGTTCATGCACCAACAGTTCAGCGGCTTTTACCAAGCCTGTCTTTAACTTAATCTCTGACAGTGATAATCAGAGTGACCAAGCTCTTTTATAAATACTACACAGTTTCTTCTGTTGATGTGTGTAAGTATAGGGTAATTATAAAGTCAGTGAAACATTTAAAGAAATAGATTCATGTAAATGCCCAGGAAGACTGTAACAAATGATACAGTAAGTGAAAGACAAACTCTCAAAGAATTTTTTACAATTTTTATAATGTTCTACGTGTACACACTTTGTCACACAGGACACACCTAATTGGTAGTCCAGTTCTGTCCATTTCTAACAGTGCATGTCAAGAGTGACAGTAAGAACAGTTGGTGTGGTGTCGCACATCTTCATGGGTCTGTGGTAGAGGTGAAACACAAGTGCTATTTTTGTTGTAACCCCACTAGAAAAAACTGCATGGCCTCAATATTTTATCCACCTAAGTAGCACCAGATCAGCAGCCACAACGTGGCCTGTGCGGCATTGTATCATTGGGGTAATGTTATACACAATTAATTTATGGAAATATAGAAGGGCACTATCCTGTTGAAAGATGCTCAATTTCAAGTTGTGGCACGAACTAAAATTGCAGCATGTCAAGATAGGTGATATCATTGACAGTTTTGTCGGTGAAGAAGGGTCTATAGACCATACTGTTGGACCTGGCACAGAGCAAGGTAACTGTCTCTAAATCCCAGACATATTCGACAGTTGTGTGCAGATTCTGTCCCCCCTTACATGTGTGTGGTAGTAGTTGACCATTCCTGAAAGATAAAAAGTGGTTTTGTTACCTGAAACCACTTTTTATTAAGATTTTACACCAATTGAGCAGATTGGCTGTTTAGTTGAATGGTGCTGAACATTTGTTCAAGATCTTAAGACTTATTAATGCAAACTTTATTATTACAGTAAAAGCTTTCATTCCTTGGTACTCAAAAGAAAAATATTAATAAAACTTCAACTCAACTAATCAGTAAAAATATTAAGATCTTTGTTATTGAGTTGTGGTCTTCAGTCAAAAGACTGGTTTGACACAGCTTCTAAAGTTTTTGACAACAAGAATGTGTGAAGTTCAATTGCAACCTTCCCACCTCTTTTACACGTGTCGACTTACTTGGTATGCACAGCCGACCTTCTTCTCTGGATAGCCGGCTATGTCAATTTTGTCACCTTCTAAAGAAACCTTTTTCCTCTCTCTCTCTCTCTCTCGCTCTCTCTCTCTCTCTCTCTCTCTCTCTCTCTCTCTCTCTCTACTCGTGAAATAAGTAGGTAGTCGAAGAATATTTTTAGTTCACTCTCGGTATATTTCAACTTTCATAAAGAACAAATTGTCATTTCTCACATAAATATTTTACTTTCTGTAAGTCGCCTGTGTCGTCCCACATTAGACACAATTAAGATACATTTACTAATATACACTTACTACAGAGTTGGTTTAACAACCACAGAAATCATAAACATGTCTTGCCTCTAGCAAGTCCGTGTTGAAAGTTACTAAAAATCTTTTTTCACTCAATTGTTCTTTCATCACTAACAAATATTACAATTACAAAACAGCACATAACAACACAGAAGTTCCTTGGTTCTGCCTTGCACTTTCATTACGACTTCCATGGACCGACCTACAAGTGCTTGTCGGTGCCGTCCAACTGCCGTGTCTACGGTCTTCTCATGATAAACTTCGGACCTGCACACACAGACAGGTGACGCCAGTAGACAGGGTTCCTTTCTCCCCACTCACATCCAAAATATCATGTGTTCGAGACTGTGGAAGGCCGAGTGGTTCTAGAATTTATACAGCAAAATTCTCGAAGTACTACATAAGCACCCCCCCATCTCCAGATTGAACACACTGTATTTTATACAATCATTGGGTAGATTAATATCACACACAATAACAATTCACATTTCAACAGTATACTTTTTTTTCTTTTAATTATCGTGAGGACTTCCCCCACCCCCCACCTGCCCCCACCCCCAACCAACAGCAGCGGCCTACCAAGTAGTGCCGGGTAAGTGGTCACAACGTAGTCTATATGGAAACATCTCATTCAGGTAACTTTATACACAATTGTGGAAATGTAGAGGAGCACCATCTTGTTGAAAGATGAAATCGACGCTCAGAGCCAAGTTGTGGCACTAGTCACAATTGCAGCAGCATGTTGAGTTAGGTGATACTGTTGACAGTTTTGTCAGTGAAGAAGAGGGGCCCATAGACTGTACTGTCAGACACGGCACAGAACATGTTAACTATCTCAGAATCCTGAGCATGTCTGACAGTTGTGTGTGGATTCTCTATCCCCCATTTGCATGTGTTGTGAAATTGACTTATCCCGGAAAATGAAAAGTGACTTTGTCACTGAAGATTAATTTGCTTATGAAATCATCATTTCCAGGACGGCTCTACACATGAGTGCAGAGCTGCAGATTGCATAATTTGTTGTCATGATTTATGGCTTTCAGGAGCTGCTGTTTGTAGAGCTTCACTCTTAATTGGTTTCAAAGGATTTTTCTCACTGTTGGCAGAGGGATATTTGGCTCTGCACTAGCTTGACAGGTAGACTTTGTGGGACTACCCGACATCACTTCCCTCACCTGTTCTGACACTCCTGGTGGACCTGAACATTTTACGTTGTGTAATCAACCATCCTCCATGAATTCCTTGTGTCTATTCACTGTGCTGTGGTAAACTGATGATGTCTTGTGAAACTTCCCATGCTCTTTGCACACTCAGTACCGATTGGCAGTGAGCAAAATCTAGCAGACAAGATGCTTTCTCTGCTTGATTCACTATCGTTTTCAGCAACTGTGGTTGGTGCTGTCCCTGTCTTTAGTTTTCCAAACTGATTTCTTCGATTGTTTTTCAGACATTGTATCACGTATTACATTATTTTTAGCCATTTACCTATACTGATTTTTAAAATGTTTCATGGACTTTACCCTGTACAATATCTAAAGTTGATGCTGAACTTTCTGATACCCTAACAGCAGTGTTTACTGTTTGTGCCGTGCCAGAAGTGTTTAGAAAGTTTTCATCATCAACATATCCATAGTGCCTCCACTTATTATTATGTTAGTTTTGGTGCCTGAGACTCTTTCCCGGACTTCAGTTAATTTGTTGGAGAAAGTATTCACATTACCACCAGGTGAGTGATACACCCACAGACTGATTAATTTTATTGTTGTCTAGCTTTGTTAGTTAAATAGCTGACAGTTAAAAATGTTTATATATACTGATTGGTATCATATCTTCTCTAGCTTTAAAATGTGTGCCATTTCTGATGTTTGGACATGATCCCCCATCCTTTAAGGTAATTCTTCAGTACCAACTATCACATTTTATGACAATAGCACTATATGCTGTATTTCAGTGTTTCACTGTCTCTGCACAAATGCATACTGTACTGTTCAAAGACTTTAATTCAGTTTCGAACTGGCTTACTTTATTTTTAATAGACTGTATAGTTTTGATAAGGAAAAGATAATTCTGAGCAAATGTATATGGTGTTTGTATGTATGTATTATTATTTTATTATTATTATTATTATTATTATTATTTCTTTACTTTCTCAGACGTTAAGTCTGGTTAAAAATGGAAAGTGACGCGGACCTTGATCAAGCGTGACTTCCTTTTAACTGTACGGTATATGTTATATTGCATTTAGGAACTTTCGGGTAATTGAACATGTATCAATAATTACGGATTTCTGTAGTTGTATATATAAGTTTGGATGTAGCTGTATTGCATTGATGTACTGGTGGATATTGTGTGGTATGACTCCTGTCGTTGATAGTATAATTGGTATAATGTCAACTTTATCCTGATGCCACATGTCCTTGACTTCCTCAGCCAGTTGGATGTATTTTTCAATTTTTTCTCCTGTTTTCTTTTGTATATTTGTTGTATTGGGTATGGATATTTCGATTAGTTGTGTTAATTTCTTCTTTTTATTGGTGAGTACGATGTCAGGTTTGTTATATGGTGTTGTTTTATCTGTTATAATGGTTCTGTTCCAGTATAATTTGTATTCATCATTCTCCAGTACATTTTGTGGTGCATACTTGTATGTGGGAACGTGTTGTTTTATTAGTTTATATTGTATGGCAAGTTGTTGGTGAATTATTTTTGCTACATTGTCATGTCTTCTGGGGTATTCTGTATTTGCTAATATTGTACATCCGCTTGTGATGTGATCTACTGTTTCTATTTTTTGTTTGCAAAGTCTGCATTTATCTGTTGTGGTATTGGGATCTTTAATAATATGCTTGCTGTAATATCTGGTGTTTATTGTTTGATCCTGTATTGCAATCATGAATCCTTCCGTCTCACTGTATATATTGCCTTTTCTTAGCCATGTGTTGGATGCGTCTTGATCGATGTGTGGCTGTGTTACATGATACGGGTGCTTGCCATGTAGTGTTTTCTTTTTCCAATTTACTTTCTTCGTATCTGTTGATGTTATGTGATCTAAAGGGTTGTAGAAGTGGTTATGAAGTTGCAGTGGTGTAGCCGATGTATTTATATGAGTGATTGCTTTGTGTATTTTGCTAGTTTCTGCTCGTTCTAGAAAGAATTTTCTTAAATTGTCTACCTGTCCATAATGTAGGTTTTTTATGTCGATGAATCCCCTTCCTCCTTCCTTTCTGCTTAATGTGAATCTTTCTGTTGCTGAATGTATGTGATGTATTCTATATTTGTGGCATTGTGATCGTGTAAGTGTATTGAGTGCTTCTAGGTCTATGTTACTCCATTTCACTACTCCAAATGAGTAGGTCAATATTGGTACAGCATACGTATTTATAGCTTTTGTCTTGTTTCTTGCTGTCAATTCTGTTTTCAGTATTTTTGTTAGTCTTTGTCTATATTTTTCTTTTAGTTCTTCTTTAATATTTGTATTATCTATTCCTATTTTTTGTCTGTATCCTAGATATTTATAGGCATCTGTTTTTTCCATCGCTTCTATGCAGTCGCTGTGGTTATCCAATACGTAATCTTCTTGTTTAGTGTGTTTTCCCTTGACTATGCTATTTTTCTTGCATTTGTCTGTTCCAAAAGCCATATTTATATCATTGCTGAATACTTCTGTTATCTTTAGTTATTGGTTGAGTTGTTGATTTGTTGCTGCCAGTAGTTGTAGATCATCCATGTATATTATTATTATTATTATTATTATTATTATTATTATTATTCTTTTCCACCCTGTATCAGGTCAGTGTGAACTCCAATGTAGTACACTCTTATCATTTGTGAACACATTGAAAAAATTTCTGAAAGGTTGAGACTTTTGAGTGAGGGAAGTCTGTTCTCATAATTTATCCTGAACAAGTCCTAGTCCTTGTACCTATGCCAGCAAAAGTGTTACTATGTTTGGCTCCATACCCACCTGCTATCCTGAAATTAATTAACTCCACCAACCTCCCCCTGCCAGTCCTGTTGAGTTGCACACCATGCCTAGTGTAGCCCCATTTCCTTATAGTCCCCACAGGTACCAATGCAATGTGTGCCCAGTCAGCAGCAAGCAGTGCAGTTTTCAGTTCTGCATTGACTCCCCGTACAACACTGTTGAGACGAGGCTGATCATGCCACCAGAATGGCTCAACCATGAACATATTGGTACCACTGTTAGGGAAGCGACATTATTCAGATCACGACCTGTCCTTATCCAAGCTGTTCTCTGCCCCGCCCACTATCACGTCTGATCATCTTTCATGAAATCTTTGCACAAAGGCATTGAACCATCAGTCACTTTATTCAGCCCAGCACTTAGTTTGAAAATGCCCTTGGCCTGACATTCTTCCCATAATTTCTAATGTGATTGAGGGCCTACACCTCTGTCATGACTGCTACGTAGCAACAGTACTCTCATCTTCTTGACATTAGTTCCGTTCCTTGCTTCTTACTCACGGGCAGAGTCTGCTGCGCATTTCCTAATACTACATTATCTTCAGACTCCTCTCCTCTCAAATCTGGCAGCTGGAACCTGTTACTGGCAGGCATAACAAAACTGTCATATTGTTTCTCCTCCTGCCAGCCATCCTACCACCCACCAGTTCCCAAACACCAACTTTATCACTGCCTTGTTTCATCCTCACTAGTTCTCTCCTAGATCCTTCCAAATGTGTATGAAAGGCACTGATAATGCATTGAGTCCCACATTACATCTATTGTTCTAAATTAGTACTTGTGTGTTCGTTGTTGGTCTCATTGTCTTCCGTAGAGTGTAATGCAGGTTCTGAGTTGTTGTCCTTATGCCAAGAAATATGAAATGGTCAAAGGATTGTTATTCAGGTAACTTCTGATGGTTATTGTGATAAATTCAGTTTCTGAACTTTGAAATAGATATGTTCTTCAGTATTTCCACACTCAACACTAACAACATAGAATATTTCTGCCATTAGCAGTATTACAAAACAATATCAAGTCCCTTTGCAATAACTCTTCTGCTAAGAGAATCCATTCCATAACACATTCACACCATTCTATGTGCCTCTCTCTCTCTCTCTCTCTCTCTCTCTCTCTCTCTCTCTCAACAAAGAAGAACAGCAGTCTTGTTTAGAGGTCAGAGAATTTATAACACTATTGATAATAATCACACTTTTGTATTGAAGAAATGCTTTCTTCTTTGATAATAGTTCTCTAACTGCTCTCTGTTAATCATAATGCTGTTTGAATATATTGGTAATGTCTATGTTGCTCTTTTTAATTACTACTATTTTTACTATTAACCATACCATTGCTTACAGTAGTACTCCTAAACTGTAATAAATTTTATTGCATATTAACAAAATAAATTTTTCAAGTCTGTCAGAAATATCATAATGAGGACTTTTTTACACTAATAGCACTTTACCATAAGTTGAGAAACTATAAAAATGAAATTGTATTTTTTGCCTGTATGTAATATCACAGAAATGCAACCAGAGAAACTACATAGGGACTCTCGTTAGTCAAGTTCTTACTTTCTTTATTGTTGGCACAGGCTTTAAGAAATACGTAACTAGAATGTTACTTAGCACCAGATAATTAATGAATGTTGCTTTTCTGACTGCTTTAAATTATGTTGCTATTTTCCAACTGCATACTGTAGTACATTTCATTATAGATATTAATTGGTCTAGTGAAATTAATGTTTTAATATCTTCAGCAGACCAAAAGATGGTAGTGTGTTGTAATGTACGAATATATAGCCTGTATAAACTGACTGTGTTGTGTAGTTGAGTCTTTTTTCTTCTCATTAGCTGTTCTTCTTGACAGCCGCAAAAATGCTGTGTAAGACGACATGGTCATTTTTGCACTTGAAACTTCACTTATCACTGGCAAACTTTTAATGGTTGAAAATTGCCTTATGTGTTTCGATATTACTTCATTTTCAATAGCTTCAAAGAAGTATGTACTAGGTATCATAAATTGGTAGTGGTTACATTAATATCTCAGTAAATCTACTGAAGTTTATGAAGAACTCCTACCAGAATTCAAAAATACAAAAAATGTTCATGCTATAATACCATTGGCAATATTGACATATGGGTACATTGTGCTTCGTCATCTACTGTGAACCGCAGCCAGTTGCAGACTGATCTCAATGCCACATGGTCTTAATTCAGATAGGTTAGAAGAGTGCTAGTGCAGTGATACGTCTTCCAACTACTATAGACTTGTGTATAGAAATGTTACAAATTTAGAAAAAGTAAATGAAGTAATCTTAAGACTAATAAATTATATATTACTATAATGGAAGGAAACAACCACGTGGGAAAAATTCTTCCCCTCTCCTTCCCTCTTTCCTGATGAGGCAACAGTTTGTTGCGAAAGCTTGAATTTTGTGTGTATGTTTGTGTTTGTTTGTGTGTCTATCGACCTGCCAGCGCTTTTGTTCGGTAAGTCACAATATAAATTATATATTACATTTATCATGCAAGTAATTGGATTGTAAAAGAATAATAAGTGGAATTACAACACAAACTGATAGAAGGCATTGTTTATGGAGAACAGTACTAAGTAGAGTTATGTCACAAACCAATAGATAGCATTGCTTATGCCAATAAAATTCATCATATACGTATGTGATAATACAAAGCTTATACTACATCTCTCAGTTACTTACGTACACAAGCATATAACATGCTGGAAATGCAAAAAGTGCAGTGATGAAATGAGTAAAATTACTTCACATTGTTCATTAACAGATCGATGTAATAGTTCTTCATATGGACGTATATCAGTGTAACATTGTAGTGCAGACACAAAGCTAGTGAATTTACTTTTGAAACATATACATTGTAAATATTGACTGCTATATGTAGTTCATCATGAACAACTTTATGAACATATTTGAATTACGTAAAATACATTAATTAATGATACAAGTGGCATGTATTCCATGGGTGTGTGTAAATCACCATACATTTTCATAGATGTTATTTTTCGTGTGTACATGAAATGAAGGGTAAGTAGGTAAAACCAAATTGTAAATAAATTGAAGGAGGGGAGGGCTAAGATGGTGACTGGGGGGTTGGGGTGGGAGGGGTATATTGTAGGGGTTACCAAAAGATAAAAAGGTAGCCATGAGACTTGCACATTGTCAATTACATTTGTCAAACAATTAATTGCATTTTGACCATAAGTGGACTTCCCCACATAAAAAAAATGATGGCATTGTTTATGGGGACAAATTGAAATGGGAATATTGAACCTATTTACAAATACATCCGACATGATGCATATATCTAAAACTGTGTAGTAGTAAAAAGAGTGAAATGACCTACATTGTTCTTTTACCCATATATTTAATTGCAAAGTTCTTCAGATTTACATAGCTGAACTATCATATTGTAAATGCAAGATTGGTGACATTACAATACATATAATCCAGTCTTACTGTGAACAGTCGCTACTATCTGTTGTTCATCATAAACACCATCATGCACTTATTTAAATTACATGTATTCATTAAATGCAATATCATGTATCTTGGTGAGTTTACACAGATCACTGTGTCATGAACGTGGTGTTGTACATGTGTATGTTGAGTAAAAGAAACGAAGCATAAAAATCAAAAATGTTATTCATATATGGGCATGGGGGTGAGGGTGTGAGGAAGTGAGGAGAGGGGGGGGGGGGGTGGCTAAATGGGGAGAGGGGCTGGAAAAGGAGGGGTAAAATATAAGGGTTTTCTAAATTAACAAAGTAACCATGAGAATGACACATTGTCAATTATTATACAGTTAATTACATTATAAACTGTGGGTGTATATGCATCACATAAATAATAGATGACATAGTTATGGAAACGAGATTCAGCATGGAAATTACAAAGTATGTAACACCTTCCACAATTCAATGTATTTCCAAGTACGTGTGATGTGACGCAAATAGTTAAAACCATGGTGCTATAAACAAATGTAATCTCTTTACAATGATCATTTATGAGTTTATGTAATTGTGAAGTTCTTCATTTGACTTACAAGGATATAATATCATATTATAAATGCCAAGTTGGTGACTCACAGTAAAATATATACAACCCAGTCTCATTGTGAACAGTCACTACTATCATTCGTCATTGACATCCATCATGAGCTTATTTAAATTACTTGAATTCATTAATTATGTAAGCAGAGCATCATTGTGATGAGCTGCTTCTTGCAAATGAACTCTTGTGATCTGTCAAATCATCAGTCATGTATCTTATAAAATGTGGTGGCGTAATATACTTTGTTGCTGATTGGTGTCCGTTAATCAGTACCTGATAATCATGCTGCAGCAATATGTGATGGATATCATATCCTCTTGCATAGTTATGATGCTGGAAAGAGAACTCAGTCATATGCCAGAGCTACCAACAGACTCTGAAAGTTTCTTGTAGTAATTGTTATGTTTAACAAAATGCTTTTACAAGCAAATAAGTTCCTTAATATTCTATGGATAGTTCGACACAGATCGTTCACATATTTAAATCTCCGCTCAACATCACAGATAGTTTTTGAGTTCTCTCTCATAACTAACACAACAAACATCCAGTTGTTTTTTGTTCCTTCTTTAGATTTCTGTCATTACAGTGTCCTTCAGTCTGAGACTAACAAAGCACAGGTGAAGCACCAAAACAAAACGTAGGCAGCCATCCCCAGCAGGTAGGGACACATGCTCATTCACCACTTTGCCTTCTCAACACTTTACATTTGCTTCTCTTTAGCTCCACTGATACACCTGTCAGATGAAAGTGCACATAGTGGAAGGCTCCCCAACTTAATAAGTAGATAAATGGCATGATTGGGTCACACAAACATTTGAAGCACGCTACTTCCTTACTTTAAACTTGCATGAATCAGTTCAAACTTTACTTAAGGTAGATAAATGGATAAAGTCAAAACAATGTTTTTATCCAGTATTCTTATCCAATACTGTTTATCCATTGTGGAGATATGATAGTTTAAAATTGAGCTAAATGTAGCACATAAAATGCGTTCGTACCTGAATTGATTGTATGGAAATTGATTGAAGTGAATCGAATAAAGAAGAAAATGCATTCTTACCGTGAAATTGAAAACTTGCTTTCAAAATTCTATTGTCATTTGAACTTCACATGGAGAGGGGGGAAACACACATTTTGTGAGCGTTTTGTATGTGCCACTTCTACTTTCAGACTTGTGTGAATCTGTTCAAATTTTGTAAGAATATATGTAATTAATGGCTGTCCTGTTGTATGTGTAAGCTTTATCCATTGTCACAACATAGTGGTGTAAAATTGGACATAAAATGCATGCAAAATCCAGTCTTATGATAATTATAAGAAGCGTTTGTAGTAATCATTCTTCCCAATTATGTTCATGTGAAAAATCTTACCCCCCTCTTCTCATACAGCCAGGAACCCCACAATATTACAGGAGGGCAGAGCCACAACACAGGGGATATTGAACTTATACAAAGAAGGGCAGCACAAATGGTCATAGGTTTGTTTGATCTATGGGAGAGTGTCACAGAGACACTGAAGAAGCTGAATTGACTTATGCTTTAAGATAAACCCTAACTGTTGCAAGAAAATTAACTTACAAATTTTCAAGAATCAGCTTTAAATGACTGATATAAGACTATACTACAACCCAAATTATCTTGTTTTTCTGTTTCGACAGGAACTTAAAATCCTTAGTATATTCGGGCAAGATGGACCGTTGAAAAAATAAAGCCCTGCTTATATCCGTTTCAGCACTGATAGCTAAGCGCTCGGCCACTAGACACCATCTGGTACTGCATTTGTAACCTGGTTGAGGTGATTGCCACTAGTTATTGTCTTTATTGTGTGCAGCTTTGGATACTCAACAAAAAAACTTGCACTTTCAGACACTATTGTTTAGGAAACACTTCCATAAAAGGATGGGTGTAGTCATCCTGAGACTGACATTTAATTTAGTGGCTCTGAAAGTGAAGAAGAATGTGATGTTACTGCATTAGAGACTGAAAGTGATGACAGTTCACCAGTTGAGTGATAAGTGCTGGCCAATGGTATAAGATAAATATATCCACTTTGCTGCAGCCAGCTCTTCCAACATTTATGTTCGCAGGAAACAGTTGTGAAATACATGGTTAGACTTCATAGCTACAGGGTAGTTCCATTAGTAACGAAATGACACTCAGTGATTGTTTTTGCACCCTAAGCATAGAAGAGACCAAGAATCATGATAAAAGACAAAAAAATTAATATTGTATTTTCTACATAAGCAAAGGAACACAATTTATTTAATTTAATAGTTTAAGTTTCATTCAGATAATGAGACTTGCATAAAAATCTTTCTGGTAATGTAATGACATAATTCAGACGTGCATATTGTTCTCATTTATTATGCAACAATAATTCAGCTCGCCTATTTCCTATAAAAATTCACAAAAATTATATTATAAAGATTGATAAATGGGAAAAAAATGGCATAGACAGGAAATGCATAAAACTAATATTTTACTGACAAAATAAAAAAATTGCTGATAACGGAGTGACACTGAATAGTAACGGAATGACACTTTCAGTTGAAGATTACCAGTTTTACTCTGCACTACCGATTGGGTAGAGAAAATGGTACTTATTCCTCTGATCTATAGTAGGTGCAGCTAGTTTCCCTAAAGTTTGGTCTTTTTCTACCTAACATTTATCTTCCTTTGAGGGAAATGTAAATATCTTTCCATTTGCTCATTCTTTCTAAGAAATGAAATTTTGTAACCATCTTCAACATAAATCACCTGCCCCACAAAAAAATCTTGATCTGTTTCTTCCAGCATAGGAAGCTCTCAGTCTTCAGGTCATGAGTGGCCCATCTGGACCATCCGACCGCCGTGTCATTCTCAGCTGAGGCTGTGGATAGGAGGGGCATGTGGTCAGCACACCGCTTTCCCGGTCATTATGATGGCTTTCTTTGACCGGAGCCACTACTGTTTGGTTGAATAGCTCTTCAATTGGTATCACGAGGCTGAGATGCACCCCAAAAAATGGCAACAGCACATGGCGGCCATCCAAGTGCCGGCCACGCCCAACAGTGCTTAACTTTGGCTATCTGACGGGAACTGATGTATCCACTGCGACAAGGCTGTTGCCCCGGCATAGGAAACCAGAGCAAAAAACCCCTTGATACAAGGCCGTATGATTGATCAGGGCTTGTGAATTTTCTTTGGCTGAAGATCACTTCTTGAAATTGAGCACAAACCTCTGGGGAGATAGCGAGTAATGCTGGTACTCAATAATATATGGAGTGATAAGTGCAACAGCATGGATGCTTTTGGTCTGCTCTACTGGAACTATTCCCATCCACATTTGGTCTAATTTCCCTTTATTCTCTGCAATTTGCAAAGCAGAGATATAAAAATGTTTATGCCATGACATCTTTCACATGCAATTTCTGCAAAGACCTCAGCACCAGATAGTGTGTGTTTCCCAGCTTTGCAGATATTCCTGACTGCAAGCTTTACAGTTCCACCAATCCCATCCACGACACCTTTGCCATGTGATGTGGCAAAGAAGTTCCATGAAATATTTATTCCATAATGTTCTCTGAAAAATGTAAAGTTGACAAACAGGAAACGCTGCTTAAATTGACTGGCTGCACCACCACTTGTGATGTGACAGATCCTACCTCTGGCTTTGTGGATATAATGTGCTCCACAATCATACTTAGGAAAGCATGCACTGAATATTTATTGTGATCAAGTTCATCACTAAAAACAGCACAAGAATATCCATCATTTTGTGAGTCCCAAACATATGCTGTAAACAAAGTGATTTAAGGTTTTGACCAATGGGCACTCTGGACTTCATTCTGCAGTTGAACAGTATAATTTTCTGCAAAGTGTACATGCAGCAAGATGTTATTCTTATTTGCAGAATTCTTTTTGTTTTCAAAAAAATTTGATTATTGTCTTTTAATAAATGTATGTTGTAAGAATTGGGGTAGCATGTTTAAAAGAGCATCAAGACTCTGACCCGCAGTACCATGAATCTCTTTCAGAGTGATTCACTGTTTTCATTGGGTCCAAGAAAATGTGGTTTTCACTTGTGGAACAAGCTCATTGATAACTTTCAAAAGTAGCTTTATGTTCTCATGGTAGCAGCAGAGACACACGTTGTGTGTTGTATCCTGTAAGGTGCACACAAACTTCGGTCTCAATGCACAGGACTTGGACAGTTTTATTGGCATGTCAGGGAATTCCTCTTTATACAGGATGTTACAAGAAGGTATGGCCAAACTTTCAGGAAACATTCCTCACACACAAAGAAAGAAAATATGTTATGTGGACATGTGTCCGGAAATGCTTACTTTCCATGTTAGAGCTCATTTTATTACTTCTCTTCAAATCAAATTAATCATGGAATGGCAACACACAGCAACAGAACGTACCAGTGTGACTTCAAACACTTTGTTACAGGAAATGTTCAAAATGTCCTCCGTTAGCGAGGATACATGCATCCACCCTCTGTCGCATGGAATCCCTGATGCAGCCCTGGATAATGGGGTATTGTATCACAGCCATCCATATTACGAGCATGAAGAGTCTCTACATTTGGTACTGGGATTGCGTAGACAAGAGCTTTCAAATGCCCCCATAAATGAAAGTCAAGAGGGTTGAGGTCAGGAGAGCATGGAGGCCATGGAATTGGTCCGCCTCTACCAATCCATTGGTCACCGAATCTGTTGTTGAGAAGCGTACGAACACATTGACTGAAATGTGCAGGAACTCCATCGTGCATGAACCACATGTTGTGTCGTACTTGTAAAGGCACATGTTCTAGCAGCACAGGTAGAGTATCCCTTATGAAATCATGATAACGTGCTCCTTTGAGCGTAGGTGGAAGAACATGGGGCCCAATCAAGACATCACCAACAATGCCTGCCCAAACATTCACAGAAAATCTGTGTTGATGAAGTGATTGCACAATTGCGTGCGGATTCTCGTCAGCCCACACATGTTGATTGTGAAAATTTATAATTTGATCACATTGGAATGAAGCCTCATCCGTAAAGATAACATTTGCACTGAAATGAGGATTGACACATTGTTGGATGAACCATTCGCATAAGTGTACCCGTGGAGGCCAGTCAGCTGCTGATAGTGCCTGCACATGCTGTACATGGTACGGAAACAACTGGAAATCTGTCTCGATACAAACGTACCGCGCCACGGCTATTGCCCCGTGCTAATCCATACATCAAATGGGCATCTGCCAACTCCGCATTTGTAAACATTGCACTGACTGCAAAACCACGTTCGTGATGAACACTAACCTGTTGATGCTACGTACTGATGTGCTTGATGCTAGTACTGTAGAGCAATGAGTCGCATGTCAACACAAGCATTGAAGTCAACATTACCTTCCTTCAATTGGGCCAACTGGCGGTGAATCGAGGAAGTACAGTAAATACTGATGAAACTAAAATGAGCTCTAACATGGAAATTAAGCGTTACCGGACACATGTCCACATAAAATCTTTCCTTTATTTGTGTGTGAGGAATGTTTCCTGAAAGTTTGGCCGTAGGTCTTTGTAACATCCTGTATATAGTGTGAGCTTCTTTCGAGGTCATCATCATGTACCTCTTCAGGACTTTGGTTTTCCCCCCTTCCTTATCCTTCATTATCACATTTCAGGAGTTTGCCATGAAATGTCATCTCGAACATAAAAAGTAGCAACAGTTCCTTTTGTGCCTGGATTTAGGTGTTGAATCTGATTTTTCACCCGTTATTCACTTACTAAAACTCCATGAGCAGCAGCTAATTTCAAGACAACTTTCTTGTGCCTTGTTGGACTTTTAGGTAAACAAGTTTCCACATGGTTAACTGCTTTCCTTAATGTAGCAGGAGATTTATATGGGCTATTGGTGTAGATGACGCAAGCATCACCACCATTGCCATCACTGCAGGCTCTAACTTTATTTCTGAATTTTCTTTAAGTTTCTCTTTTTCTCTTTGCTTCTTAAGTTGGGGAGCAGTTAAACTTTGCTGTTTCAGCCTTTTTGCTTTCCCTGTCCTTCCCCTTAATATCATCACTTAACCCTTTCTCCTTGAGTCGTTTCTGGTATTCTCCCATTTTATCAGCTGATGTGAGAGACATAATATCAACTGTAAAAATGAAATATCTTGTTTGAGAATTATTGTGGGAACAGTGTAATTGCTAGAAATAAGCCAATATCTATTTTAAATAAAAAATTCTATTCAATATAGTGACACAACACAATACATAAACATGTCTATTATTTAGGCATTTACATAGTGATCTTCAAAGATAATCAACATTCTGTTGTAGTACACAGGAAGTCACTAACTTCTTATAATTTGGCATTGCTATTGCTTCCCAGAGAAACCATAGTTATGGAAGAAGAAACATTATTTATCAAAATAATTAACCCCATTCTACATGTAGTATGCAGTAATTTAGTCATTTCATTGTAATCTTTACTAAAGAAACTTATTAACTCACCTTTCAGCAGTTACTCTTCAGACTCACGGAATGTAAGTTTCTTCACTCTGAAAATTACATTCTTGGTTTGTGAGACTTCCCCATTTTCCCTCCAATTTTTACTATCAGTATAGCCAAAATTGCAGTATAATCAGAACATAAAGGTATTTGACCTACAACATCTTAACGAATGTGACTCAGATTCAGTTACAAAATTGTTGTCATTCCGTTACTGCATGTGTGTCATTCTGTTACTATTACAAAATATTGTTCATAATGAATATTTTTTTCTCTGCTGTGAGACTTATCTATCCCATAAATTTGTATTTGCTTGCCTATTTTCAGGATTCTATAAAAATGCATTGACCCTGAAAAACAAATTTTATGCTTTTTTCAGTAATGGAATGACAGGAGATAGCAATAAAAAATAAATCAGCCTGGGAACTTTACTAATAAAATAAAATCAATATAAACTATCAAAATGGGCTGACCTAAGATACTTGTAAAGCTTTTCAGATATATTATGTTAATAAATTACTTAACAATGCATCATTGTAATAATTTCGAAAACTAATTTCTTAGAGGGTCTAGAACTGAAATTTTAGACAAGCTATAAAGCCACTTGCTCAGTTCCAGCACTTGTTAACATGAAAATGAAGCTTGTGTTTCAGCTAACAGAACTGATAATCAGATTTGTAATAAGAATATTTTTAAGCTTTGTGTCCATGTTCTCATGGAAACTACAAAATTACTTAAAGTTTCAGGATATTTTAGGCAAAGTGCAGCGCACGAGTACACTCAGGATCTTATGATTGCTGATCTTCAAAATTCAGTAACTCATTATTTCAGCTTTAAAGGCTGTCTTTATATGTCTATATGTAATGTCATTCATTATAGGACGTTTTTCATTAATTCAAAAATATTGTTTTTTGAACATAATTTGAAAAAAAAAACCACTCGTTAAGTTAAGCGGTTAATTACAGTGCACACAGAATCATTTATGCAATCATTCTTCCTGCACTCAATAAAAGAATGGAACAGGAAAAAGCCCTAGTTACTGGTACTATGCAAAGTGCACTCTGCCTTGCACATCACTGTGGAATGTAGAGTATGGGTGCAGATGTGTATGGTGAACAACACAAGAAAAACAAGGGTTATGAAATGTATTTGAAATAAGCAGAGTGACATTCAGAGAATTAAATTAAGACAGTAGCAGAATTAACAGGATATAAAACACAGACTTGCACTAGCAAGAATAGCTTTCCTGAAAAAGTTAAATATGGTAACATTTAATATAAATTTTATTACTAGGAAGCACTACACAGAAATGAAACCTGGAGAGTAAACTATAGACAAGAAGTAAATCGGTTTTGAAATGTGGTGCTACTGAAGGATGATTACATGGGCAGAGTGGAAAAATGATGATGAGGTACTGAACTCATTCGTGGAGAAAAGGAAATTATGGTACAACTTGGCTGGGGCAAATCTTGAGGCTTGCCTGGAGTCTAGCCATACACAGAACTGAAACATGGACGGTAAACTACAAACAAGAAGTAAATAGGTTTTGCAATGTGGTTCTAGAGAAGAATGCTGATGAACAAAATCCCTCTGTAAGGAAATATAATACCACACAATGCCAGAAAAAGTCTAATTACATCAGATCAGAAATCTAATTTGTGTTCTTTTCATTCTGTGAGATAGCGCAGAAACTCTTGAGGCAAACTAAAAGTGTATCATTACCCCAATTTCTGAAAATAAATAAAGACCTCAAGCCTGTAACATTTCTCTGTATGCTAATACTATTATTATTTCTGAGTCTCACCTCATACAGCCAGCACGAGCTTTTCCCTCATCTCTGTAACGCTTCACTACATGCTGATACTACTATATTTCTGACTGTCGCCTCATACAGCCTGCAGGTTGTTTTTTATGAACTGTTAAAGTATACCCTCAGATTCACATAACTATTGATTTGCAAAGAAAACTTAATTTGTTAATGACATAATGAAAATGAATTTTTTATCATTCTGGATTTTCTGTAGCATAGAACCGAACAATTCAGTGGATACTTCAAAATTTGTATGTATTGTTCCATGAGCACACACAAATGGAAATGTATAGTTATACAAATCATTTGCATAAATGTAAGATTTATCACATATAATGTATTCTGTAAAGAAGTCGAAAGTTATTTTATTTATAATTTCAGACTCAACGAGATGGAAAATTAGTCAGGCGGAAATAGTAAAATTGATAGAAATTTTGGGATTCACATAATTAATCAATCACTTTTCTTTCAATGGTAAATACTACAATCAGCCAAATGCACTTGCTATGGGAAACATACGGTGCAACAGCCAAAACATTTTTGAACTGGTTGGAAAATAGCACACATCCAGCACTGTTTGAGAACATTCTGATGTATAAAAGATGTGTAGATGACATCTTTATAATAGTAAAAGACGATCAGAAAGGCGATTAGAACACAGTCACAAATTTAACAGCATGCACCACACTATAAAATTCACTGCAGAAACTGAAGTAAAAAAAATTCATGTACTTCCTTGATTTTTTCTGTCGAACAAAGATGAGATAAATACAATGATAAGGGAGTCTACAGAATAGTGTGTGGTGGCTGCAAGAAGTTTTTCTCTAAAAAATTGTATCACAAACTTACAAACAACAGTAATAAAGATTGTATAAAAACACATAAAGTCCAGTATGGTCACACTTTGGGGAAAATGGAGCACAGCCTTCAAATTGTCCATGACACACCTAAATGAACCTTATTAAATAATCTTGAAGAATTAGAAGTATTCAGTAAGAAATGAAAAGCAGCCACAAATTTATTAAATGAACAAATTGACTTTTGTAATGGTTGGGCTTTTTACCAAACATTTGTAGACCTTGATCTTTGTCAGAGGAAGCTTGTCACTAGATGGTGTTTACATTTTATTTACTTAGAAGTCTTTTCCCCCATTTTGCCATGTTATGATTCAAATATAGCACATTTGGAAATCTTCCATGGTACATGTATATTTCATCACACAGTTTCTATTCGTAAGGGGTATGGATATAATATGCTACCAGAATGAAAAATGCACCTATCACAGCACAAAAAAGGCAAACACGCTCTGGGCAGAGTTAGTAAGGGAACTAGCTTTTTGACTATCTAGCTGCTTCAAAGATATTTGAATCAAAACATCTTGACATATTCTCACTTTTTTACTTGTTAGTATTAGTACCCATGTTATACAACATGAAGCATCATGTCAAGTGAAGTAACCTGGTGTTATGTCATATAACATGACACAGGCCATCATGCCATCCAACAAGGCATTTGTCATGTCCTGCAATATGACACAATTATGTCATTAAAGTTTAGGCTGCATGCTAGGGTTCTTTCTATTATAGATGCATCCCCACTCTCAGATACTTCTATTGTAAGCAAGTCCCACTCTATAGAAGCACATAAATGTGCATCTATTAACTCTTACACCCCTCACCACAGTTATAACAGTGGGTGGGTTTGGGGGAGAAACGCCTCCTTCAGGGAAAAAATCAACCTCCTGCCCCCCTAGAAAATAATTATTTAGTTATTACATATATGTTCTTCAGTCATATTATATTATACAGTACATTGTAAGGCTGAAAAAACTTCTGTATTTTCGGCTCACGATGAATGTCTTTATTCTATAAATTGCAAGATGCAGATGTGCCAACACCCTGCAGCTAAGAAAGCTCATTGCACTGGAGAAGTAAGGTTAACTTCTACAGAAGTGCAAATATGTCAATATGTTTTGATTTAAATATCTGCCCAGAACATATTCACCTTTTCTTGTGCTGTGATAGAGGCTCCTTCTGTTTCCCAATGATAACTCTACCATAATTTTGACGTTAGATTGCCTTAGCTCAGCAACCAATGTACGTATTTGTTAACTTGGGTGACAACTGATCCTGTGTAGGTCTTTTCATTGTCTTTAGAACCTGCTGCTTGAGTTGGGCATTGTTAGTCTGGTTCCTCTACGGTTACCTTCCTGGTATGGTTGAAACTGTCCAGCGTAGCTCACTGTGTCCTCAAAGCAGACAATCCTCACCATCATGGCAAGTCACATGGCTGTGGGAGCCTTTCTTTTAAAAAAGTTACACACAGCTTACTCATTTACGCGTCAGACTTTATACGCAAAATGTGAAAAATAACCATAAGTACTTAATCTACTACACAAAACGACAGCAAACACAAATACAATATGAAATTGAGATGTTTGTATTTTCCCACCTCCGCGTTGCAAATGTTTTGACTTTTGAGTGAAATGCCCAGTCAATGTGCTGTTGTTTTCACATCAATTCTACCAACAGTGAGAGTTGTTTAGTTCTCTGGGTGTTGTAAAATTCCTGGATTCGTCTTGTCGCTGTGCAGCCTACGAAAAGGATTGCGGAAGACTCCCAAATAAATTCCAAAGTACAGTGCAGTTTTAACACCAATATATTTCCAGGACTCTGGTGTCCGAGCCTGGTGAACTGTACTGGTTATATCACATGTACCCAAAGTTAACATCAAACAACACAGAGTTCACAACAATCAACAAACGAGTGAGCCTACAATACATTTGCTCGCAACCCTAGCCAAAAAACGAGTGCCCCAAGGCGCCTGCGTGACCTCTATTTATACTTTTGTTAACAATTACCTACAATGAAAATTAAAATTTTATGTAAAATCACAATTAAAAGTTAAACTGAATATGAGATACACATTGCTAAAAATTTACAATCTCAGTGCTGAACAAGGTGAACCTATTTTCAACTTAGTTACGAGTTAATATAACATTTTCTGACTAATTATGTTACAGGTAACAATTACATTTCTAAATTTGTTTATAACAAATCAACTAGTGCCTGAAATTTTAGTGCCAACATATATTGGAGATTCAATTAACATGCTTTATTTATATGTTCTATTTAATTTGCTGTAGTAATTTTGTACTGATAGGTTAACTGGTACATCCTGACCATGTGCTACATTCTTTCGATTAGTTACAGTATTAATTTCACATTTATGTTATGTTTCTCACATAAGAACAATGTTAATCAGCAAAGCATCGTTTTCGAATTATAGTATACTGAAATAGTGGTTATTTTTCTATGTAATTTGGAAACAGGTCACTTTACAATTGGACAGTTAGGACTGGTGTTTATCTTTAATGCTCTCCGAGGGGTTCTAATAGGTAGCAATGAGATACAGTAATATTTCAATACCCCCCTGAAGAGTTTTGCCTAGCCTGATAGACGAAACTCTTCTCACAGAAACATTAGTGTGATTGATGTGATACAGTACTAGTTGGACTTTAAGGTACAAAATTGAATCATGAAACTTTACATACATATAAATTTTCTAAATAGCTACAAACATATACATCAAGAAAACAAGAATTGGAAATATGAGATAAAAAAGAAATTTCCAAACTTTTACAAAATCAATATTTACATCAAATTTTCTGAATGAATGTTTTTCCGAAACTATCACTTCTAGAGTGTCCTTGTTTTTGTCACTTCTAGAGCGTCCATTAATTTTCCCTCCTACAAACACTCAAACACAACTAAGCTAACAAATCACAAATTTGATTGGATTGATTACATTGCACTTTTAAAGTGTCCATATGACATATTCTAGAATAACATTGTCATATAAAAGACAGAAAAATAAAATTTATCCTAACAGTTTGCAATGCCATAAAATATTTTACAAATCTTATCAAACATGAATATTCAAAATTATATTTGTATATTTATATTGTGACAGTATAGAAACTGTTCATTTGTATCCAATCCGGGTTGTTGTTGCAAGTACCTGAATATACTATGTATAGTCACAATTTCTTGGCTTTGTACATAAAATGCAATAATGTTTCAAAATGTTTGCAAGACATCCAGAAAATCAGATCAAATTAACACTGAGAAACAGCTGCAAGGCTTTATAAATTGTGAGAAAATAAGTTACTTGTCAAAAAAGAAAAAAAAATCCTGAAAGTAGCAAGATACACTTAAGCAAGTGAAAATGTAATTGTGCTACAGTTAGCAACCTTGCAGTAAGAAGATTTTGTAAAAGAAAAAAAATCCAGAACCTTGTCACATTGCATCTTATATTTCATTTCGTCAAAGTCTTCAGTCCGTCTATTAAAGTTGTCATTTCCTACCCCTCAATACCAAACTAGTCTACAGATTGTGTCTTGTGAGATGTAACTAATGTAAAATAATAGTCTTTCAATGTGATTTGTGTGCTATGTGTTGTCATAGTTGTTCAAAAATAACTCTCAATTTTAATTTCACATCAGCATTTCCTTCAATCAAAATGTATAAAAGTTCTATTTCATGTGATTCAAATCATTCATAAGTTCTGTTGCGTGTGACTGCACAGTATCATCATCATCATCATCATCATCATAATCCTCTCAATTAAACTAATCATCAAAACCATTAATAAATGAGGGTTGAATACCACCAACCACCTCAGCAGCATTGCATATCATATAACCTAAAAGTATCATCATCATCAACATCCTCATCCAAATACCCCTACGAAAATGCAATATCAAATCAAACCATCTTCCATCAATAAACCGTAAACATCAATTCATGTGAATCAGAAACAGGAATGAGTGTGCAACCTCGAATCCTTAATACAAATGTAAATCACAACATCACTTACCTTATTTCAAGACAATCCTCAACAATTCAGAGCAATTTCAACATCTCTCTCGTTTGTACATAACTGAGTGAAACATGTATATAGTATATCATGGTGATAATCCCTTCTTAACAGCATAAATCACTTCAACCCTTTCATAAATCATAACGTCTTTCAACATCTCATGTGGTCTTATATATAGTAACACATTAATTCAGTTGTCAATCGTATAACGGTGTGAGAAGCAGAACATAGTAATTCCTTCCTTGTGGATAACCTATATAAGATAAAAACAGTGAAAAGATGTATATAGTTCTTCTTAACTGCACAAATTTACCATAAAACTTTAAGTATGTATTAATAAGCTTAGTGTACCTTCACACAATCCACCTTTCATTTCTGGATAAGCTCATATAAATACAGTATGGTCTGTTGTCTGTAAAGATGTGTAACTGTTCCTCACTAGAAAATACATATTGGTTTTTCCTGGCAACGCAAGTTCAAATCATAGTCCTCACATATCAGTAATAGTCACAATCGGTAGGATGTAAATGTCAAATTATCAATACATCTGATGATGCAGATTACTCAACCAAAACAAAATGTATCTTATACTACAAATTAAATCACATGAAAATATCTTACATAACAAATATAAGCAAAGATAGGTACAAAAAAGTAACGTATGTATTGTCGGAAGTTTGTGTGTCAGAAAGGCATCGTAGAATGTGGCATCAGTGTTTTCGAGAAGAAAATGTCACATTAGCTGGGACACCTTGCCTAAGCCACACACATAGTACTCAAAGATTGTGTACCCCCCTGAGGGATTGCAATTATTGCGCATAAGGTTTCAACTGAGTGACATTTCTTAAACCAAATAGCTTTTTTGATTTGGGATAGATAAGTCGGTAGGCATTTGGATGTGGTTTTTCATAAACTTCAAATGGACCAATGTAAATATCGAAAAATTTCTCATAACTTTTGGTTAAGACTAAATCACCTACATTGTACTGTATAAACTTTCCTTTTGAATCATGTCTAAGCTCTCTCTTGACAAAGTGTGTTTCAATATTTTTCTTTACTATTTCCATTCTCTTGTCTGGTGTTAACTCATTACAGACAGGAAAATTGATCAATTCATACAAGATGTTTGGTGGGTGTTTGTTAAAATGGACTTCATTAGGCATAAAGCCAGTTGTTGTTTGTTGTAAGGTGTTCAAAACATCTTCAAAATGACATATGGATCTTGACCAATTTGTATGATCTTTAGAGCAGTAAGTTCTACAAAGCCTGCCTATTTCACGCATATAGCGCTCAGTTGGGTTGCAAGACGGAAAATATACGGAAATAAGAACGTGCTTAATGTCTTCATCTTTCATGAAATCTTTCCAAACGTTAGATGTAAATTGGCTCCCATTGTCTGAAAGTATGGCTTTTGGTTTTCCAATCTGTGTGAAGTAATCATTACAGAAACAGTTTAAAATTTTCCTGCTTGTTGCCTTCTTTAGTGGATACAATTTTACTAGTTTAGTGAATAAGTCAACAACTACAAACAAATATGTATAACCCTCTTTAGTTCTCGGCAATTGGCCAAACAAATCAGTTCCTATCAGTTCCAATTTGCTTTTGGCACAATACTTTGTAAATAACGTTGGTATTTCTGATTTGTGACTTTTACTCTTTGACACCGATCACATTTTTGTATAACCTGACTTACTCTTCTAAACATATTATTAAAATAGACATTTTCCTTAAGTTTGTCAGTGCATTTCATGATTCCACTGTGTCCATAGCTCTCATGTGTGCACTTAATTAAAACATCAACACATTGTATAGGCCAACAAACCTTCCAGATGTCAGAGTCAGTGTTATGTCTCCTGAATAAAATACCTTTAAAGTTTTGATAATACATGTCAACCTTTTCATAACCCTTTTTACCAATAAGGCTTTTCACAAGTTTCAAATCATCATCCTGGTTCTGGTATCTCCTAAGCTGACTGCAAATGTCAGTAATTTCCTTTTCACCCTTAATCCCTCTCATGTACATTATTCTAAACACTTTGTTATCCAATAATTCTTCTTCCTGACCACCCCACACAGGTAATCTAGACAAAGCATCAGCAATTATATTCTGATCCCCTTTTATATACTGAATGCTATAATCAAATTGTTGTAAAAATATGGCCCACCTGGTTAATCTACTATTGAAAAGTTTACAGCCTTGAATATAACATAGAGCTTTGTGATCCGTGAAAACTATGACTTTATGGCCTGCTAGATAGTTCCTGTATTTAGTGAAACCCCATACAATGACAAGTAGTTCCTTCTCAGTCACTGTGTAATTACGTTCATGTTTCTGCAGACCTCGGCTGGCAAAACTGATTGAAAGATGTTCTATTTTTCCATCAATTTCCTTCTGTTGAAGCAAATGTACACCCAATCCGTAATCTGAACTATCTGTCATTAGGCAAAATGGTAGTGAAAGGTCAGGTCTGTGGAGTAATTGACTGTTATTTAGTTGTTGTTTGATCTCATCGAATGCTGCTTGGCACTGATCTGTCCATTCCCATATGGTGTTCTTTTTTTAATAGCTCTCTCAAACACGGTGCATTTAAAGCTTGGGTGCTGACATACTTACGATAAAAATTACGTAGACCATAAAATGACCTCAGCTGTTTCTTGTTCTTTGGACATGGAAACTGGACAATTGCAGAAATTTTATCGCTGTCAGGTAGAATGTCTTCTCTGTTAATTATATGGCATAAAAACTTCAAGTCTGATACTCCAAATTTGCATTTACTTAATTTAAGGGTCATACCGCCTTGTCTGAACTTATTGGCTAATTTGTACAAAGTATCTAGGTGTTCCTCCCAAGTTTTGCTGGTTATTAATATATCATCCATGTAAATAATTAGTTTAGATAGTAGTTCACTTCCAATCACATGATCCAAAGCTCGAATAAACTCTGCTACAGACACATTCAGCCATAACGGAACAACACAATAATGAAAACATTTACCATTATATAAAAATGCTGTGTACTGCCTTGAATCCTGTGCTAATGTGATTTGATGAAAACCTGAGGTCAGATCCAGGCTAGAAAAATATTTTGTGTCATTGAATTTGTACAGGAGTTCCTCCATGGATTCAGGATGATCTGTTTCTCTTTCTAAAAACTTATTCATGTGACGTGAATCCAATACCAGCCTAACACCACCATCCTTTTTTGAAATACAGACCATCGGGCTGTTATATGGACTGTGACTTCTCTCTATTATTCTCCATTTTTGCATTTTTTGGAGTTCCCTCTCCACTTCTTTCCTTTTACAGATGGGTACCCGATAAGGTTTAATGAAAAAGGGTTCGTGTGACTTTAACTTCAAATGACATTTATAATCTTTGACCCTACTAGGTTGATCACTAAAAATGTTACAGTTTTCCCAGAGAAAATGTTCTAATTTCTGCTTTTCAGACTCAGTCAAGTCATTTGCTTCTTTTACCTTTTCTGATATGGTTAGGGAGTAACTATCACCAACCAAATTCTGGTTTTTGTGATCCCTATTTTCCTCTTCCTCCATGTAATGCCTACACTCTGGATAAACTATTTCCCTAATATGGTTACTACTGCTTGTACTTGAATTTAACTGGATCACTACTTTTCCTTGAATACTGGTCTTTGGTTCATTTAACAGTAATTCTGAATTTTGCCGATCAAAACTCACCTTTGCTTTAACTACCCAGCCCATCCCTAAAATCATTTGCTCATTGAGGTCTGGAATAACTAAACAACCATGTTCAAAATTAATGTTGCCAACAGAAAATGTAATTAAAGCTTGTTTATTTATTAACTTACTAAACTTGCCAGTGGCACCTTTAATCTGTACACCTGTGATTGGAAATTCGATGTAACTTTCCGTGTCTTTTATCCTGTTCCTCAACTTGTCTGGGATACTACTAATGGGACTGTCAGTGTCAATCAAACAAAGACCTGACCAATTGTTAATGCTTATTTCTACATAAGGGCTACCTAAGGTAATATTTGGGTCACTATTCACATTCTCTGCCAGCAAGTCACTTTCTAATTCAGTTGTATCGATATTATTACATACTTCTTCACCACAGGTTTCAATGTCAGAATCAACATAAGATTGAGTGTCATTATGACTGGAATCAAATACACATGAAATAGATACCTTACTTTCACTAGACTTAAAATTATCTTTCATGGATGGATCTGATTTGATGACTTCACATTCCTTATTATTTTCTAAACAAACTTCATTTTCACTGATAATAGATTCCAAAATCTTCTCACCTATCAACTTAACTTGTTCCTTCTTATTAGTAGATTTACTTAAGATTTCTTTTATACAAATTGGTACCAATACATTGTTTGCACTCTTAATATCTTCACATGAACCAATTTCGCAGTCAGAGTTACTTTCAGCTGCAACACCATTATCAATAACTTCAACATAAATAATGCCGTCTAATTTCTCTTGTGTACATATATCATCAAATACATCATCCTTCACAACACTATCTTTATCAAAATCATCATCAAAATAATCTGTGGGTGATGCCTCTGCATGCACATCTGCCTTAACTACTAAGTGTTCAACATCTGAAGTTACACTACTGAAATCACTACCTGTTTCATTATCTAAGTCAGGTGTTATTTCCTCAATTTGGCTACCAATTTCTACTAATATAGATACCTCATTATCCTTACCTTCATCAGACAACAAGCTAGTGATACCATACATATCATAAGTTCTGTCTACATCAGGTGTTAATGTGTCATCAATTAATGCTAAGTCATGTTCATTAAGTTCAAACTGTGGTCCTGCTTGAGTATGTGCATTATTCAATTCACTCAACATGTGATCCCAAAAGTTTTGCTTATAACTAGTATCATCTAAGTAGTAGTCCCCATTTACATTACAATTATGATTTCTTTTACGTTTCTGTCTCTTTAACCCCTTATTTGCCTGGTTTGTGCCATAATTATTCACCTCAAATTGACAGGCTCCCAACGAGGTGGTTACCTGTTTCCCTGGTTGGAATTGCTGTTGTGAAGCTGGTTACTGTTTCTCTGTTCTTGATGGTTTTCGTGTCTGTTGTAACTACTGTTTTGGTTACCACGCCAGTTATTATTTTTGTGTCCATTATATTGTTGTGACGCCCCATTCCTATTGTGAGTGTTTCTGAGGTTTTGATTGTACTGTGTGTCGTCATTCTGTTACCTGTTTCCCTGGTTGGAATTGCTGTTGTGAAGCTGGTTACTGTTTCTCTGTTCTTGATGGTTTTCGTGTCTGTTGGAACTACTGTTTTGGTTACTGATGTGTTGGTAAATGTGCCAACACCTTGTAGATAGAGGCGGCCTAAATGCACGCTATCTAACGCAGACGGGCGTGAATTCTGGAACAGGATAAGTAGTGATTTGCTAATAAGAAAAGTATGCAGCTCCTCGAATACTTAACTTTTAATTATCCTTGTTGGTTTACAACATTCTTGATGAGACATTTTATACTATGTAAGGCTAATGGCGCCTTGCTAGGTCGTAGCCATGGACTTAGCTGAAGGCTATTCTAACTGTCTCTCGGCAAATGAGAGAAAGGCTTCGTCAGTGTAGTCGCTAGCAAAGTCGTCGTACAACTGGGGCGAGTGCTATCCCGTATCTCGAGACCTGCCTTGTGGTGGCGCTCGGTCTGCGATCACACAGTGGTGACACGCGGGTCCGACATGTACTAAATGGACCGTGGCCGATTTAAGCTACTACCTAGCAAGCGTGGTGTCTGGCGGTGACACCACAGTTACCACGCCAGTTATTATTTCTGTGTCCATTATATTGTTGTGACGCCCCATTCCTATTGTGAGTGTTTCTGAGGTTTTGATTGTACTGTGTGTCGTCATTCCGGCATGCACGGTCAATTTTGTCTACGTAATATAAAAATTCGTCAACACTGTCATCTGGTCCATATACAAGTCCCCACTGAAAACGGTGCGGTAGGCGCCGTTCCGTTTCAGTGCGTCAATCTGTATCAGTTCGTCCAAAGGTTTGCTCAAATGTGACAATGTCCCTAATTGTTTTTCACAAAATTCTTGCATGCTAATTGCAAGACCTGTGTGATATTTGCTACCGTTAAGAAATTCAGATTTTATTCTTGCCTGTTTGTTTTCCGACCAAAACTTTGCCAAGAATTGGCGTTCAAAATCGGCAAAAGACGTAGTATTTGTATCAATGTTTTGGTTTGCCTATGTAAGGCCTTCACCATCCAAAAAACGTTTCGCAAATTTAACTTTAGCAGACTCTGGCATGTTAGGTTGGAAACTGTCTTTGCACTGATGCACAAAGTCAACCGGATGCAATTTCGCATCACCTGGGTAACATTTTAAACTAACATTGTTACAATTATGCACAAACATCTGGTTTGAATCAAAATTGGGCATTATATTATTTTGCAATTTTGAAACTTCAGAGCTGGCTGTTTGCAGTTCTATGGTTACACTTTCTGCTTTCTCATCAATGCGAGAAACTACTTCAGAATTTAATTTCAATCTTTCCCCTACCAATTCTTTTTCGGAAACAATGAGTTCCTGCAACATTTTTAACTCGTCTTTTCGGTTCACTAATTCATTTAAAACGGATACTTCCGTGTTTTTGACACATTCGTTAACTAATTCAATGCTTTTGTTTGTTTCCTTAAATTCGGAGATTGTGAAAGCCTCCAAATAGTCAACTTTAGTTTCTACGCTTGCTATGTCACATTCAACAATTTGTACTTTGTTATTTGTTGCATTGATTTCTTCTCTCAATGATTTTAAATTATGGTCCAGCTCTTCTGTGACCTCTTTAATGTTGCTACCTAATTGGTTATTTTGAGTTACCAATTGTTCTAGTTTATTATTCAACAATTGAGATGTCTGATCAATTAAGCCGGCCGAAGTGGCCGTGCGGTTAAAGGCGCTGCAGTCTGGAACCGCAAGACCGCTACGGTCGCAGGTTCGAATCCTGCCTCGGGCATGGATGTTTGTGATGTCCTTAGGTTAGTTAGGTTTAACTAGTTCTAAGTTCTAGGGGACTAATGACCACAGCAGTTGAGTCCCATAGTGCTCAGAGCCATTTGAACCATTTTTTTTTTTTTTTGATCAATTAAATTCGGTTGCTGATTTGCTCCCGAAAAACCATGAAAAGGCGAACAACTACTGCTCACAGAATTTGCTTCACTGTTTAAGTGTACATTTGGAGTTGATGCATGAAATTGACGGCCTGACCACATGGTCATGCCTATTTGATTTAACTGAGTTTCGCTCATTTTAATCAAAGTGGCTAGACACTAGACAAAACACTTTCCTTCCTATCAGGTGAAATTGTCACACGCACACAATGAAACAAAAACAGAAAATTGTAGAACACAATTAAAAAGGGGTACTTATCTGATTCATTCGCAGTGTCATTCCAGAATATTACTTTTGCTCCTGGCGATGTACGTGGCGCAGTCTGCAACGTACAAGATTATGGTTCCTGCCTATTGTACATGGAATTCTTGCAAGTCGTCCTCTGCACAGTCTTCCACTTGATCCCAGCACCACATTGAGATGTTTATATTTTCCCACCTCCGCGTTGCAAATGTTTTGACTTTTGAGTGAAATGCCCAGTCAGTGTGCTGTTGTTTTCACGTCAATTCTACCAACAGTGAGAGTTGTTTAGTTCTCTGGGTGTTGTAAAATTCCTGGATTCGTCTCGTCGCTGTGCAGCCTATGAAAAGGATTACGGAAGACTCCCAAATAAATTCCAAAGTACAGTGCAGTTTTAACACAAATATATTTCCAGGACTCTGGTGTCCGAGCCTGGTGAATTGTACCGGTTACATCACATGTACCCAAAGTTAACATCAAACGACACAGAGTTCACAACAATCAACAAACGAGTGAGCCTACAATACATTTGCTCGCAACCCTAGCCAAAAAACGAGTGCCCCAAGGCGCCTGCGTGACTTCTATTTATACTTTTGTTAACAATTACCTACAATGAAAATTAAAATTTTATGTAAAATCACAATTAAAAGTTAAACTGAATATGAGACACACATTGCTAAAAATTTACAATCTCAGTGCTGAACAAGGTGAACCTATTTTCAACTTAGTTACGAGTTAATATAACATTTTCTGACTAATTATGTTACAGGTAACAATTGCATTTCTAAATTTGTTTATAACAAATCAACTAGTGCCTGAATTTTAGTGCCAACATATATCGGAGATTCAATTAACATGCTTTATTTATATGTTCTATTTAATTTGCTGTAGTAATTTTATACTGATAGGTTTACTGGTACATCCTGACCATGTGCTACATTTCTTTTGATTAGTTACAGTATTAATTTCACATTTATATTATGTTTCTCACATAAGAACAATGTTAATCAGCAAAGCATCATTTTCAAATTATATGTATACTGAAATAGTGGTTATTTTTGTATGTAATTTGGAAACAGGTCACTTTACAATTGGACAGTTAGGACTGGTGTTTATCTTTAATGCTCTCCGAGGGGTTCTAATAGGTAGCAATGAGATACAGTAATATTTCAAAATGAAATATTAAATACTGTGTGAAGTTCATGATAATAATGTATTTAAATAGTTTGCATCGCATAGATAATACAACCATACTACGTAGATAAACTTACTTGAAAGCTTACTATATAGCAAGCTGAACGATCCGCGCAACAAATAAGAAACTATTATAAAGTACACATTTTGTTGTTATCTCATTTCTTAAAATACCTGTCACTATTTATGTAAAGTGAAACCACCAATAGAAAAACTCAAGTGAATAATTTTGGTTCGAAATGTTGCAACAACCAATCCAAAATAAGTATGACCACAATTGCATCAAATAAGCATAACAATTGTGAAACAATGTACACAGAACAAAATATTATCAACTTTTCAGTCCTGTCTGAAAATTGACTTATGTATGCTTTGTCCATGTTGAAAACACAGTTTATTTGATCGTATGGTGATTTTATACAATATACAGTTGATATAAGGCAAATGATTTTATACAATATACATATGATATAACACAAGATTAAACCTTAAAGTCTGTGTTTTTCAACCAGTTAATTAAGCTGGGTGTGAGAGTGAACAAGTCATCGGGAATTCCAGGGTATGAATGAAGTGGACAGCGTTGGACTAAACATTCAATTGTCTGCACTTCTTGATTACATTCACACATTGGTGAACTGATCCAGCCCCATTTGTACCTGAAGTAGCTACAACAACCATGTCCAGTCCTTAACCTGTTGAGGCAGCACCAAAGTTTCCTCGGTAGGTCATAGCCTTTTGGCTTCTATGTGGGATCAAGGTTGTGGGCTCTCATTCCCAATGTTGTTGTTGACCATTCATGCTGCCAGCTTTCATTTAGATCAAAACCATCTGCGATGAGTTGTCCTGCAGTAACACTTGCTGGTCTTCTTGATCGCAATCGTTGCTGTGGCGATGACAGAATTCCTGGTGCAGTGGTAGAGAAGGTGATGCAGAGATGTTTTTGGCCTCCCTCAGTAGAGCTTGTTTCCGCCTTAAGTGAGGTGGAGGGATGTGACTCAGTACAGGTAACTAGTGGCATGGGGTTGATTTCATGGAACCAGTAATGCAGCGCATTGTGTCGGTAAGTTTTGTGTCTACCTTCTTCACATGTGCACTTTCCAACCAGACAGGTGCACAGTACTTGGTAATGCAGCGCATTGTGTCATTAAGTTTTGTGTCTACCTTCTTCACATGTACGCTTTCCAACCAGACAGGTGCACAGTACTCGGCAGCAGAGTACGCAAGACTGATGCCAGTTAAACGCAGACAGTCAGCAGAGGTTCCCCAGGTGGTACCACTGAGATTACATGTAGTACGTTGTTCCTTGCAGTAACTTTATGAGAAAGCTTGGTGATGTGCTCTTTGTAGCTCAGGGTCCTATCTAGAGTGATTCTGAGATATTTTGGGAAAGGATTGTACCTCAACATTTGTCCGTTGAGCAGAACTCTTGGTTTGTAGTTCACAGCACGATTCGCTAGATGGAAACAAGATACTTCAGTTTTTGATGTGCTTGAGATCAATCTCCAGGTCTTAAAAAAAGTTGACAACTTCTCCAGATCCTCTGTAAGAATTCGTTTACCATCTTTGAAACTACTGCTCTGTGCTACCAGTGCAATGTCATCAACATAGATGAATTTAGTTGATATTGTGGTTGGTAAATCATTAATGTATAAATTGGATAGTGATGGGGCTAAAACAGATCCCTGTGGTAGTCCTTTATTTAGTTTCTGTTTGTGGCTTTTAGAGCTGCCTAGAAACACTTCAAATTGCCTTTCACTAAGCATGCTGGATATTAGATCCACAATTTCTCGACTTGGTACAACTTGCAGTAGCTTGTAGATCAGTCCCTGTCACCAGACAGTGTCATACGCGGCTGTCAGGTCGATGAAGACAGTTGTTGATTTCAGATGGCCTTGAAAACCTGCTTCAGTATGGGTAGTTAGGGCAAGAACTTGATCGGTGCAGCTGCGTCCTTGTCTGAAGCCAGCTTGTTCAGGAGGGGTAGCAGCCTCGATGAACGGTGCTATTCTGGTTAGGAGGACTCGTTCCAAAAGTTTGAATGTACAACTGAGCAGTGCTTTAGGGCAGTAGCTTTCAGGGCTGTCTTCAGGCGTGCCAGGTTTGAGAGTGGCTATAACTTTCGACAGTTCGAATTGTCTGGGAATTTTGTTCTCTTTGAGTATGTAAGTGAAGAGCGAAGTGAGCCAGCGTATGCAGTGTGGGCCCATGTTCTTAATAAATTCATTATAGATGTTGTCGGGGCCAGCAGCCTTACCGACTTTCAGTTGCTTGACAGCACTTTCTGCTTCCGCTATGGAGAAGGGCCTGGAAAGCGACTCGTTTCTTGGGGCACTGCGCTTGAGGTTAGAGAGTTTACACTTTATCGCTCTGGTATAATTCTTGTCTCTCTTTGCCCTTGTGAGGTCTGCGATCCGGTTGGCAATGAGGTTGGGACTCAATTTAGGATACGGCTTTTTGAGTATTGCTTGCCAGTTAACCCATTCAAGACTCTCCATGCTTTCCTACTTGACTTGGCAAAGTTCATTTCTTTGAATGTTGCTTCCCATTTCTCTCGTCTGTTCTTGTTTAAAGAGTGGAGTACCTGTGAGCCCACTGTTTGGTTTCTAGAACTTTGGTATTCTTGATATAAAGCCTCACTTTCTTGGTTCCAGCCAGGCACATATTCCTTTCTGTAACCTCTAGGAATGTTTGACTTAGCAGCTTTGATAACTAGTCTAACGAATTCATCGTAGTTGTTTGCTGTTATCTGTAAGTTCTTCGCAGCTAAGTTGGAGTCAAGGTCTTTTGAGAATCCATCCCAGTTAGCTCATTGAAAATTCCATCTGGGTAGGGGCATTGAGTTTACAAGGTGAATTTTTAAACCAATTTCTGTCATGACAGGACGGTGTTGGCAGTTTGGGAAGTTAGAACAGTACGAGTGGTGTTAAGTGGTTGATCTAGCTGATCTTTGGACACAAATACCAAGTCTGGGTTGTAATCCTTATTCCAGCGTGGAGAGTGGAAGGTTCCCTTGTCTTTCACATCAAAGACCAAGTGCATACTGGTAGTTTCTGCCCATTGAGCTAGTAACTCCCCATTGACATCGACGGTGTCATACCGCCAGTCCATGTGATGGCTGTTAAAGTCTCCAGTGTATATACAAGGGTGATCGAAAGCCGGCAGAACTGTGGAGGTCCAATTCACACTTGGAGGATTGTACAGGTTGACAATTTTTAAGTCTTTTATCTGGATGACTATTGTGTAGATGTGTCTGTAGAATCAATTACATGCACTCCGTTTAGGTGTGACTTCACATAAGTGGCTATTCCATATTGTGGATGGTGGATAGCTTCGACCAGTGTATAACCAGGTATTGATCCTCTACGCTGAAGAGCTTGCTCATCTTTGGTATGTGTTTCTTGAATGTTGACAACATCAATGTTAAGTTCATACAGTTGTTTCTGTAGATACTCACATTTGGCAGAGCTTATGCCTTCAATATTAAGCTACATAATACGAACTAGGTGTTTCTCATCTCTAGTTGGATGATCCTAAAAAGGACGGTTATTAGTAATGTTTCTGGGCATATTGTATTTCACCTATGACACTGTTGCTCGTTTAGCACCACCCAGGGGTCACGTGTAGGGCAATTTAAGTTATACCTATGGACGTGAGCAACAATCGACCACCAAGAAAACACAGTAAAACAGTTTCTATTGCTTAGAAGCAATGTGACGTTTTTTAAAAAAATATATATATAGCAGTTTTTGAGTAAGTTTAAATTTCTGTGTGGTCACCAATAGAGCTTTAAATGTTAGGTCGAACAGTGTACCATTTTGGCCAGGTCAAGGCATAACTGTGGTCTGGTACAGGCACAGGCACCATTTTGCACATCCAAATATTTTTCACTGACATTAAGCTATTGCTCAATAATATCTTTAACATATAAACAACAAAATGATAATTGATTTACAAACTATAGTAACTTGGGTCAACAACTTCTGTTAATCAGTAGAATGAAAAGCCAATCCAAGTTGCGAATATTTTATTTTTCATTCGATGATTAGTTTTGCTGAGACCCTTTTTCAAAAACAACATAACAAAAGTAAAAAATTGCATTTTCAACGATGATATACAGATACCTAACTAAACGCACTGGGAATGTACATGACACATTTTGCTGACATCTTCAAAAATGCCATTTTCAAATGAAAAATAGAATATTTGCAGCTTTCACTTGTCTTTCATTCTATTGAAAATGATAATCACCTGTAATAACTAGTTTCTTAATTATATTCAAATGCAGCACTTAAAATGCAGCACACTACTACAAAACACAGTTTCACGTCCAAACACGTGATTTTTCGGATGTGCCTAATTGGGATGAATGTTTTTGACAAATGCTTCTTATAATTATTTTGTTGCCATAATCAGTGCCAACTATTGGTTTATGATAAAACTCTACTTAGTGCTGCTCTCCCACTACACAGCACACTCTTCTAACCTATTTGAATTAAGACCATGTAACATTGAGATCAGTCTGCAATTGGCTGTGGTTCAAAGTAGATGACGAAGCACAATGTATGTCAATATTGTCAATGGCATTAGAGCATGAAGATTTTTTATATTTTTTGATTTTGGTAAGAGTTATCCAGGAACTTCAGCAGATTTACTGAGATATTAATGTAACTGTTACCTGTGTATGATACCTAGTACATACTTCTTTGTAGCCATTGAAAATGATGTAATATTGAAACACACAAATCACTTTTCAACCATTAAAAGTATGGCTGTGATAAGTGAAGTTTCAAGTGCAAATATGGTCATGATGTCTTACACTACATTTTTGTGGCTATCAAGAATAACAGTGAATGACAAGAAAAGGACTCAGCCACACAATATAGTCAGTTTATACAGACTATATATTTGTATCTTACAACACACTACCATCTTTTGGTCTGCTGAAGATATTAAAACACTAACTTTATTAGACCCACTGGACTAGATGTGTTTATATACAACCTTTATTACTGTTGTTTGTACATTCTTGAGAGCATTTCTTAAAGGAACTACCTGTCTGGCCCACATAAAAATACTCACAGCCACCACACACTATTTTGTAGACTTCCTTATCATTGTACTTATTTTGTCTTTCTTCAATAGAATGTCATGATCCGTTACCTAGTTTATTTTCCGCTTGCAACCCTACACCACTTTTAAATTTCTTAAATTAGTTACAGAGTCATTCAGTAGCAGCTCCTTTGTAGGTTAAGCTGAACCTTACTTTTTTTTGTTTATTTATTTATTTATTTTATTTTACACATCTAGTCCCGTAGGACCAAATAGAGGAGCAAATGTCCACGGTCACATAATGTGTCAGTACACGAAATTACAACAGAAAACTAATAATACATAAAATAAAATGTTTATAAATACTACAAAGACGATAAGCTATAAGTTTATATAAACACAATCAACAGTACAGTACGGGAATCAGCTTGTGTTCCCAAGGAACTCCTCAAGAGAATAAAAAGAGTGACACATGAGAAAACTCTTCTGTTTTGATTTGAAAATGTGTGGATTACTGTTAACAATACAAGAGAAGGAAAGTTGCTACTCACCATATAGTGGAGATACTGAGCCACGATAGGCACAATAAAAAGATTCACACAATCATAGCTTTCGGCCATTAAGGCCTTTATCAGCAGTACACACACACACACACACACACACACACCAGCAGTCTCAGAGAGCTGAAACTACACAGTGTAGTTTCAGCTCTCTGAAAATGCAGATGTGTGTGTGCAAGTTGCGCTTGCGCGCGCATGTGTGTGTGTGTGTGTGTGTGTGTGTGTGTGTGTGTGTGTGTGTGTGTACTGCTGACAAAGGCCTTAATGGCCGAAAGCTATGATTGTGTGAATCTTTTTATTGTGCCTATCGCGGCTCAGCATCTCCGCTATATGGTGAGTAGCAACTTTCCTTCTCGCGTATTGTTACATTCCATCCAGGATTTTCCATTGTTGGATTACTGTTAAGATTTTTGAATTCTTGTGTTGGCTTACTCAAAATGGATGAATGTGAATACTGCACACCTTTCTGTACAAGAGTCAAGGAGATGCGATCCAAATGCAGTTTGGATTTCTGCCTAGTATGAACTGAGTGAAAACTGCTAATTCTTAGGAATAAGCTAATACTGTTAACAAGAAACAACATTAAAGAATATATATATTGAGAGGCCAATGTCAGAATATCTCCACTAATGCAAAGAGGCCAACAAGAGGTTTGCAAACTTATACCCTTTCACTTACCACCCATCTCTGAGTCAAAAATATTCTTTGAGAATGGTGAGAGTTACCCCAAATTATAATACCATACGTCATAAGCAAATGAAAATAAGCAAAGTAGACTACCTTTCATGCTGAACCATCACTTACTTCAGATACTGTTCTAAGAGTAAAAGCAGCAGCATTAAAGTCTTTGAACAAGATCCTGAACATGGGTTTTCCATGACAGAACACCTAGAAATGTGAACTGTTCAGCCCCATTAATCATATGCCCATTCTATGTAATTAAAATGTCAGTTTTTGTTGAGTTGAGTTTTAGAAACTGTAAAAATTGAATCTTACTGTGATTTAGTGTTAGTTTATTTTCTACAAGCCATGAGCTTGTGTCTTGAACTGCACTATTTGGAACAGTGCCAGTGTTGCACACAACATCCTTTACTACCACGCTAGTGTCATCAGTAAACAGAAATATATTATAATCACCTGTAGTTCTACAAGGCATATCATTTTTATAAATCAGGCACAGGAGTGGATCCCGTACTGATTCCTGGGTCATCCCCCATTTAATCGTCCCCCACTCTGACCCGACGTCGTGGCCATCCTCAGTACTGTGGAGAATGACTTTTTGCTGTCTGTCCTCAAAGTAACAGGTGAAACAGTTGTGAGGTACACCCCATCTTCAATAACTTCCGGAACAATATTTTGTGATCAACACAATCAGACACCTTAGTTAAATCATGGAAGATGCCTAGCATTCGAAACTTTATGTTTAATCCATCCAGTACTTCACTGAAAAGGGAATCTAACATTTTCAGCTGTTAAACCATTTCTAAAACCAAACTGTACATATGACAGAAAAGTTGTGTTAAATAAAATTATCAATTATTCTTACATACACAGCCTTTTCAATAACTTTAGCAAACACTGATGGCATAGAAATACATCTAAAATTGTCTGCATTATCCCTTTCTCCTTTTTTATGAAGCAGCTTTGCTACTAGAGTGCTTTAATCATTCGGGGAAACTGATCATTTCTAAAGGAAAATTACAAATACGGCTAAGTACAGGGCTAAAATGTGCAGTACAGTACTTTCGTATTCTGCTAGGTACTCCATCGTATCCATGAAAGCCCTTAGTCTTCAATGATTTAATTATTGACTCCGTCTCCCCTTCTCAGTATCATGGAAGAGAATTTCAGATATTAGTCTCAGAAAGCCATTTTCCGAGGGAGTTAATGATTCCCTGTTTATTAATTCACCAGCTATGTTCAGAAAATGATTGTTAAATATTGAACAATGGAAAATCCGGGGTGGAATATAACAATATTATGAAAAGGAAACTTGCTACTCACCATATAGCGGAGATGCTGAGTCGCAGAATTGCACAACAGAAAGACTGTTACAAATAAAGCTTTTGGCCATTAAGGCCTTTGTCAACAATAGAACACGCACATCACACATGCAACGAAGGCTTAATGTCTAAAAGCTGTATTTGTGACAGTCTTCTTGTTGTGCCGATCTGCGACTCATCATCATTGTTAAATAATCATCATCATCATCTTCTTCTTCTTCTTCTTCTTCCTTAGCATTTGTACTGCGTGCTGACAGGGTCTGCTGTTTTGGGTTGTTGTCGCCACTTCTTGTGATCTTGTGCCTGATCAGGATGATGTCTTTGTGTAGGGTGTCAAGCCATCACTGCCTTGGCCATCCTGCTGGCCATTTCCCATTTACATTTAGGCTGAAACTAGTCTTTGCCAACTGTTGTCTTGTCTGCTCTAAGGACATGCCTGTACCAATGTAGGCGGCTTTCTCTCATTTCATCTACTGTTGGTGCAACATTGTGTAGCCTGCGAACTTCATTATTTGTGACATTGTCATGCAGTGTTAATCCTGATGTCCACCTAAGCATTTTCATGTCCATAACAGCAAGTCTTTGCTCTACTTCCTTTGTTGTAGGCCGACATTCGGCCCCATACAGTGCAACTGGACAGACTACCATTTTTGATTTGAGACTGTTTGGAATTTACTTGTCGCATAGTGCTCCACTAATGGAACACAAATTTGAGCCGTGTGCTGCTAAGGTGGTTGGAGATTTCTGCACTGAGATTTCCATCGGCAGCAGTTGTCGAGCCCAGGTACTTAAAAGTCCTTGCTGTTGGGAGGTCAACACCAATGATTCTGATGGTTACAGAGTCATTTAAATCTGTGGAAAGGTAATATGTTTTCAACACATTGAGCCATAGTCCTACATCTGCAAGGTGGTCAATCCAGGCTTGGACTTGAAGTTGTATATCATTCTTATCTTCACTGGCCAGTAGGACATCAGCAGCATACAGTAACGTTGCAAATTGTTAAATATTGCACATATATCTGACTTGTCAGTAATTGAAACATTTATTCTATGCACTGTCTATATCCTCAACCAGACTCTTCCTTAATGACTGACCGTATGATACTGATTTTTTGTTAATACCTTAGTAATTCTGTTGTACAAGGATCTAACCTCACAACCAGTGTAACCATTAGCTTTAGATACTTGTTCTAGAATTGCAAGTTCTTTGTCAATGTCTTTTTGCTTTAATGGCAATTGTGCGAGCCTGTTTCACATTGATTGGAAATTTATGGCTTTTTGGATGCATGAACCAGCTGGAATAATTGTGTCTTAATATGCTGGCTGTCTGAAAATTCCAAACATTAAATTTTCACTAATTTTACTGGCAGTTAGATCAAGAAAGTATATGGATTTTTTTAACTTCGGTTTCTGCAGTGAATTTTATGTTGTGGGGCATGCTGTTAAATTTGTGACTGTATTCTGATCATCTTTAATATTATAAAGGTGTCATCTATAGATCTTGTATACATCAGAATGTTCTCACACGGTGTTGGATGTGCGCTAATGAAGTTATTTTCCAACCAGTTCATAAATGTTCTGGCTGTCGTACCAGATAAGAAATTTCCCATAGCAAGTCCATTTGGCTGATTGTAGTATTTACCATTGAAAGAAAAGTGATTGAATAATTATGTGAATTCCAAAATTTCTTCTGCCTGAGTTGTAGATAGGCACAATAAAAATAAAGCCTTTGTCAAAAATAATCTGTCTGTCTCTCTCTCTCTCTCTCTCTCTCTCTCTCTCTCTCTCTCTCTCTCTCTCTCTCTCTCACACACACACACACACACACACACACACACACACACACTGCGAGAGCAGAACCAGTGCATCAGTGCATGATGGGAGTGTTGACTGGGTGAGGGTAAGGAGGAGGCTGGGGCAGGGAAGGGGATGGGATAGTATGGTAGGGGGGCAGACTGTGAAGTGCTGCTGGGAAATGTGAAGGGACAAGGTGGAAAGAGAATAGGGCAACTATGTGCAGCCGGGAGGTTAGATGGGAGGCAGGGGAGAGGTGGGAAGAGGGGGGGGGGAAGATGGCGTCAGAAAAGGACAGAAGTAAAAAGACTGTGTGCGATAGTGGAATGAGGGCTGTGTAGTGCCGGAATGGGAACAGGGAAAGGGCTGGATGGGTGAGGATAATGACTAACGAAGGTTGAGGCCAGGAGGCTTACAGGAGCATAGGATGTATTGCAGGGAAAGTTCCAGCTGCACAATTCAGAAAAGCTGATGATGGTGGGAAGAGTCCATATAGCACATGCTGTGAAGCGTTCATTGAAATGAAGGATATCATGTTTGGCAGTATGCTTAGCAACAGTGTGGTCCACTTGTTTCTTGGCCACAGTATGTCAGTGGCCATTCATGCGGACAGACAGCTTGTTGGTTGTCATTCCCACATAGAATACAGCACAGTGGCTGCAGCTTAGCTTGTAGATCACATGATTGGCTTCACAGGTACCCCTGTCTTTGATGGGATGGGTGGTGTTTGTGACCGGACCTGGAGTAGGTGGTGGTAGGAGGATGTGTGGGACAGGTCTTGCATCTAGGTCTATTACAGGGGTATGAGACCAGAGGTAAGGGGTTGGGAGTAGGGGTTTGTAGGGATCGACGAGTATATTGTGTAGGTTTGGTGGACTGTGGAGTACCACTGTGGGAGGGGTGGGAAGGAAATGGCAGGGGATTTCTCATTTCAGAGCACATTGAGAGGTAGTCGAAATCCTGGCAGAGAATGTGATTCAGTTGCTCCAGTTCCGGGTGGTACTGAGTTATGAGGGGAATTCTCCTCTGTCGCTGGGTGGTGGGACTTTGGGAGGGGGTGGGAGACCGGAATGATAAGGCATAGGAGATTTGTTTTGTACAAGGTTGGAAGGATACTTACGGTCTGTGAAGGCTTCAGTGAGACCCTAATGCTTCAGTGAGGCCCTTGGTATATTTTGAGAGAGACTTCTTTGGGTGGGAGCTGTCGAAGTGGAGGTATTGCTGGCGGTTAGTAGGTTTGATGTGGAGGGACGTACTGATGTAGCCATCTTTGAGGTGGAGGTCAAAATCTAGGAAGGTGGCTTGTTGGGTTGAGTAGGACTAGGTGAAACAAATGGGGGAGAAGTTTTTGAGGTTCTGGAGGAATGTGGATAGGCTGTCCTCACCCTTGATCCAGATCAAACGCACACTGTAGGAATGAGCACGTGTGATTGTCCACTGTCAGATTGTATTAAGATCACACCTTTTACAGAAAGGTTATGCCGACGAACAAAGTACCAGTCCACTACTGAGTTCTGAATACTATTCAATGAGCGAGGTCAAGACATGCAAATGTAATGTAACAAAATCTTCAAATCAGGGTCCGCTTCTGTGGCCTGTGCAATTTTTCTGTAATTCAATGGAAAAGATTGCAGCAATTCAGAGTCCTGCGTACCGTTCTGGCAACAAGATGCGTCAGAGGAATCGAAATCAGAGTTGGGGGCCGATCGGAAGGTGAGAAAAGGTGTCACCATCGCCATGCTTTGCCGTAGGTCTGTACACAATTTTGTACTGATACCGGAATAGAAGCAAAGCCCAGTGTTGCAATTTTTGAGCAGTACATGAAGGAATCGGCTTTTATGGATAAAACAAGGACTGCAAAGGCTTGTGATCTGTCACTAAATAGAACTTGCGACCAAACAGATATTGATGGAATTTTGTCACACCATACACAGTAGCAAGAGATTCTTTTTCAATTTGTGACTAGTTGCACTGAGTTTGAGTTAACAAATCTGAGGCAAAAGCTATTGGTCCGTCTTGTGCACCAGTTCTGTGCAAAAGAACAATGCCAGTTCTGTAAGGGGAAGCGCATACTTGCAAAATCACTAGTTTGGCAGGATCAAAATGTACTAAACATCTGTCACTAAGCAAGGCATTTTTGAGTTCATTTTTCTGATCCAAGTGATGAAATGGGGCCATGTGACACTTTTCAGAATGAAATGAATGTAGTATGTCGACTTGCCTAGCACTGACTGCAGTTCAGATACATTGTGAGGAACAGGCAGTTACTGTAGTTCTGTCTGAAAAAGTCACTCTTTTCGAGACGACACTTGAGTCCTGCATATGACAACACTCGAAAAAGAGTACACTTATTGGCAGCATGTTCCTCTGGCATACTACCTGACACAACTATATTGTCAAGGTAGTTCGAACAGAACGGCACATGAGCACTCAGCTTTTCCAAGTACTGTTGAAAAATGGCGGGTACAGAGGCTTTGTCGAAGGGCAGATGCAAATACATGAACAGGCCTGAGTGTGTACTAGCAACAAACACTTGTGATTCTTCACCTAGTGGCATTTGCAAATAAGCATCAAGCAAATCTATCTTAGAAAAGTAACAGCCTGCACCAAGGCTGTCCATAAGTTCCTCAGGGTGAGGCAGTGGATAAGTGTCAATTATTCTCTGTGAATTGACTGTAGTTTTGAAGTCAAAACATATAAAAATGCAACCAGCAGGATTGTGCATCAAAACCAATGGACTTGCCCACTGACTAGCTTGTATTGGAACAATCACACTAGTGTCTTGCAATTGTTTCAATTCATTGTCACATAAAGCAATGGGAACAGGCCAATCCCAGAAAAACTTAGGTTGTGCATTGTTTTTCATGGTCATGTGCACTACAAAATTATTAACTTTTCCAAGACCATCAGAAAAAGGATCAGGAGATTGCTTAAGCATACCAGCTACACTGTCTTTTGGATTAAAAGTAGTCACTGAAAGTACATAGTCTTGGATGATAAGACCAAGCAAATCACTGTTTATTGAGTGCAACACAGTAAATTTCACTGTCCTTGTGTGTGATTTGTAAGTGGCAGGCAAACTACACTGTTCAAGTACTGGGATTTCTTTCCATTGTATGTAGTGAAGTGTGTGCTAGATTTTGACATGTGTGGTGAGCCTAACTGTTCAAACGTGGCACAATTAAGCAAAGTTACAGAAGCACCTCTGTGCAATTGAAAGTCAACATGACGGCCAGTAATTTGTAGTGTTACAAATAGTTTGTTGGAATTGTGACACACTGCACTGGGACGATATGAGAGCACAACCTTACTTGAATAACTGCTAGAACCTGTAGTCGGTCTTGAAAACACTGCAGTCACAGAATGTGCGTGGGACCTGTTGCGAGAAAGGGCAGAATTGGTGTTCTTTTGCCATTGCAAGCAAACTGCCTGGACATAGCATTTCTTTCCACATGAGTAACATGTTGCATTGCGCGACGGGTAATCTTGCTGCTTATGGCAATCAAAACAGTGAGAGCAAGACTTCACTAGGTTTACAAGCCTGGCTGCTTGTTTACTGAGCTGTCTGTGTGCACACTTGTGGCAGCTGAGTGAGGTAGTCACGGTGTAGAGGGGACTTCACCCGACAAATTAGGACCTGATTACATTTATCAATGGCTGTGGCGTCAGAATCGAATTGTTCTAATATTTGCAACACGTGATGGAGCAAAGGATCTGAGTGCTTGAGAATCTGTTATCTAATTTTCCTGTGAGGGACATTGTATGTGATCACATCATGGATCATCATGTCACTATAAAAGTAGCCACAACCCCACTTGACTTTACACTTCCTAGTGAAGCGCTGTAAGTAGGTATACCACTGACAGTACATCTGTTCCAGCTTTTTCATAAGGCAAAAGAACTGAGATCTGGCTGCCTGCGACCTGAATCTGCTGTTCCAAATATTGACTTCATGCACCTACTAGTTCATCATAGAAGAGTGCGTCTGGAGACGACGTAGGTAACAGTTTTTGAATGAAGCGAAACACAGGGATTCCTGCATCGAACAGGAAATAATGAGAGTTCACAGTACCTTGAATTCGATGGACTTGACAGTGGGCCTGGAACTGGGTGAGGCCGGGGGCGTTTCTTGGTCATCTCTTGTCATGGGTGTGCTTAGTTCAGCACCATGCTCTTAGTTCAGCACCTGCTATACAATGTTTCCTAGTGCTGGCCGGTGTGCTGGAGAAGGCATATGCCAATATACCCTATTTGACCACTTAGGTATGGATCTCTCTCACATTTTGGCAGCGTTATAGGATGGGTTACACAAGTGTTTTGGAAGCAAACTCCTTTGCAGACTGATTGCATTTCCCAAGTATTCTATCAATAAACAAAAGTCTGCCACCTGCTTTACCTACAGGTGAGTGTATGCAATTGTTCCATTTCATATCTCTGCAGCATTGAAGTATTTGTATGAGCTGACTAATCCGAGTTGTGACTCACTCATATTGCAATCATAGCATATTATGCATTTTTGTTTTGTAAACTGCACAATTTCACATTTCTGAACATTTAAAACAGGTTGCCAATTTTTCACCACTTTGAAATCTTATCAAGGCACAAATGAATATTTGTGCAGCTCTTTCAGACAGCACTTCATTATACAGGGTGCCCCAAAAAGAATGACCCAATTTTAAATAGAATTATTTATTAGGAAGAAGGGCTTAATACCAACAAATTGCATACTAAATTACTCAGAAAAGACAGAAGTTTATAAAAATACATCATAAATGTTCAATATATCCTCCATTGGCTGCACAGACGACATTTAGCCGAGAGCCGAATCATCCCAAACTGAGTGTTAGGTGTCTTCTGTCAGTGGAGCTATAGCAGCTGATATTCTGGTTTTTAGTTCATCAATGTCACACGGTAAGGGAGGAATGTAAACACATTGTTTAACATATCCCCACAGGAAGAAATCACATGGTGCTAAGTCAGGGGACCTAGGAGGCTAAGTGTGTAAAGCCTGGTCTCATGGTCCTGTACGCCCTATCCAACGTTGAGGCACATTGGCATTGAGGAAATTGCACACATTGTTGTGCCAGTGCGGTGGTGCTCCATCTTGCTTATAGATAAAATTGTCAGAGTCAAGTTGTGGGAATAACCAGTTCCATAGCATTGTAAGGTATGATTGTCCTGTTATGGTTTCTTCCTCAAAAAAGTAGGGTCCATAAACCTTGCTTGCATAACAGCACAAAAAACACTCACTTTTAGTAATCACGTTCATGTTAAGTTGTTTCATGAGGATTTTCAAGACCCTATATATGCACATTATGACAGTGAACCGTACCGCTAATATGGAAAGTTGCCTCATCGCTGAATATCAACCGTTTAGAATAGCATTGCTGAAGTCCACTTGCTTCACTTTGTCAGTATCTCGAAGAGCTTGTACCAGCTATAATCGGTATGGTTTGAGGGCTAAACGATGCCGTAACACACGCCACACTGTCATGCGCGATAACGCAAGTTCTCGGCTAGCATGACGTGTAGACTTGTGGAGACTATGCTCAAATGCATGTCAGATTTGTTCCACTATTTGTTCAGGAACGCGTGGCTGGCCAGGACTTTTGCCTTTACAGAGGCACCCTGTTTCTTCAGACTGTTTATACCATTGTTGAATGTTCTTTGATGATGGTGGTTTAGCATGAAATCGAATATGAAATGCCAACTGAACTGTGATCACTGATTGAGTACGACTAAATTCAGTAACACAATATGCCTTCTGTTTACACAGACGCCATTTTGCGCGAGACTAGCTGCACGCTCCAGGTCAGCACTCGTAGCAACATGTAGCAGATTTTTTCTGAAACTCTAGACCATGCCGATTACATCTAGTGCTGTTTCAGTTATCTAGTGACATTTGTCTCAATATTATTACAAGTTAAAATTGGGTCATTCTTTTTGGGACTTTTATGTCTGTTGATGACGCTGCTGTGTCCTGTCTACCAAGAAATCTTCACTCCAATAAAAAATTTCACTTGATACCCCATACTTTTAATAATAAGTGCAGGTATAGTACTGAGTCAAATGCTTTTTGGAAGTCATGAAGTACTTAATCTCCCTGACTGCCTTGATCTGTGGCTTTCAGGAAGTCATGTGAGAAAAGTATAAGTTGGGTTTCATGTGATTTGTGCTTTCAAATCCATACTGTTTGGCATGGAGGAGGTTGTTCTGTTCAATATACCTCAGTATGTTTGAGCTCAGAATATGTTCTAAGATTCTAAAACATTGCTTTCAAGGATATTCTATGATGGTTTTGTTGATCACGTCTGCTATTCTTCTTATCGATGGATGTGACCTGGGCTTCCTTCCAGCTGATGGTTACCGCTTTTTGTACGTGGGATCTGCAATAGATTATAGTTAGAAGAGAGGCTAACTCAGCCACAAATTCAGTATACAGTCTGATAGGGATTCCATTGGGCCCTGGAGTGTTCTCCAGTTGTAGCAATTCCAGCTGTGGCTCAGCACTACTGACACTAATGCCTATATATATCTAGTATATGCAGTAGTGTGAGAATTGAATTGGGGCAATACTTGTGGATTTTCCTTTTGCAGAGCAACATTTGAAATGAAATTCAGCTTTCCTGCTTTTGCCTTATTATTCTCAATTTCAGTTTCTGTCTCAACCATTTGTCTCTGTACATTAAGTTTATTGCCACTAATAGCCGTGACATATGACTAGAATTTCGTTGCATTTTCTGAGATATGTTTTAGTGAGATTGTGCTACAGTAGTTATTAAAGATATAACACATTACTCTTTTACAGCCAAATGCGTTTCATTTAACATCTCTCTATCTGCAGCCCCACGCATTATTTTACACATAATATGAAGTAGACTTTTTCCTTAGAATTTTCTTTACAGTGATGGTATACCACGGAGGGCCGCTCCCATTGTTAACTCTTCTTCTAGTTATGTAGGTCTCTAGTCACTGATAACAGTTTCAATAGGAATATCCTCAAAGAGATCAAGTCATTTTTTGTCAGTATATCCATAATATTTACTTCATGAGTAAGCATCTGAGCTATCTGTTCTAGGTATTTCTCAGATAAGGCATTCAGTAATATTTCACAGGACATCTTGTCACACTCATCACTTTCAAAACTGTAATTATCCCAACTGATTGTTGGATGATTAAAGTCTCTTCAGATGGTGACAGTATAATCAGGGACTTTTTGTACAAGCAAACTTAGGTTTTCTGTAAAGTTTTCGGTAACATCTGGAGGTGAGTCTAGCGATCTGTAGAATGACAAAAGAATAATTTTATGCCTGCCCTTGATACTAAGTCTTACTCAGATAATCTTCAGTGCGGTTTCGATTTCTGTGTTGGTAGATTTGAGTTTTGTCTCTACTGTGACAAAAATGCCATGTCATTTCCCATCGGCTTATCCTTTCACTATTCATTTAAATTTCTCCCAGAATTACCTGCTGTCAATTATGTGAGCTCCAATGCATTTAGGAACAGTTCAAACTCTGAGGCTTCGTTGCAAATGCTTCAACAGTTGATTACTAGGATTTTGATACTCTTGGCTGTGGGGGCATTTCTTTACACTGTTACTTCCAGGTCTGCTAAGACTATCGTTATCTGGACTGGAGGGAGTTGCCTTATCTGGGGGGGAAAACACACTCCCCCTCCCCCCCCCCCCCCCCCCCCCCACACACACACACACACACACACACACACAGTTCGCTGCTTTCCTAAGTTGCTGACTCGGTTATGTAGTGTGCTTTTGACTCATTTAGGTGGACAGTACAGTTCTCAATCATATGGCACGAGTTGAGGAAACCTTTGAAGTCTCCGGTTCAAGCCTTCCAATTGAACCAGGGCAAGGGAGCCTCAATCAGTTCTGCGGACAGTTCTGCTGTCTGTGAACTTCATCAAGTAACTTTCTATGACAGTCGCCGTAATAATCTAAATGCAACATCGGAACCCAGACAGTAGACATCGTTTGTTGTTACTTGTGCATCAGTCTGCAATTAGTGCAGCATGTTCCCTAAAGTGCTGTTGGAATAGGCTTTTCAACATGTTGTATGAGGCCACCAGTCATCAGCACTGAGTTGAGTGCACCAGTGTTCCATCCCATCCCTTGCTGCCATTTCCCTACAGATTACCTATATTTGCCATACAGAGAACTTTCGACAGTTACTGGTCACCACCCTTTAGTGTTCGTTGCACTGTTACAGGAGACAAATTGGTGTCCCTAAACAGGTCAGTTGAGCCTCATAGTTTTGGTTTCAGTGAAAGAGAGCACCTCAAATTTGTTGGCTAAAAACAAGGATGCAACACACCCGAGTTACCCCTGGTCCCCGTCTTCCTTGTAGGCTTCTAGCACTACCACTGACATGCCACTCACAGTCAAGCTATACTTGTTGCAGAGGAAACACAGTGTACAAGAGGTGATAGTATTTGAGCTATCTTTGGTATATGATTCTTGGTAGCCAGACTGACACATCCATTTGCAGAAGCTTCCAATCTCTCGAGAGCAGCCTTGGCGATTTCCAGCTCTTTACGAATACCAGCCAACTCATTGTATGTCCGATAGAAACATTTGTTGTGGAGTTGCATTGTGGTCATGTCTAACATAATTACAATATCATCAGCAAACTTCAGAGGTTTTCTTTCCAAACTTCTTCTTGGTTGTTTCCTGTCCTGTTTTTGCATTCCACAAATTAAATAATGTGGGTTATAGAATACAACCCTGTCTCATGCGTCCCTCAACTACTGCCTTCTTTTCATGTTCTGTGACTCATAATTACAGTCCATTTTATCCCTGGCAAACAGCGTATTCTAGTCTCCATTGTCATACTTTGCTTTCTTCATTCTATTTAAGAAGATAAGTGGCAGGGCTAGTTGTGCATAACGTGCTCATTCATTTCTCCAAAACACGAACTGATCCTACACCTGGTCAGCTTTTACAGATTATACCAATCTTGTGTAACAATGGAAATTCCTGGTGGGAATATCAACAATTATGAAAAGGGTAGATTGTTAATCACCATAAAGATGACATGTCGAGTTGCAGACAGACATAATGAAAAGACTGTTATGCACTGAGCTTTTTGCTAAAGTTTTCTTCAGAAAAGAATACTTGCTTAAAACCTTAGATCCTTTGTAGAAACACTCTCCTGAATCCATTTCTCTCCTCACCCCTGTGACACACCAATTCAGTTCAGTACTGTGCAGGTAGGAACTCTTCCTGCAATACATCCTATGTTCCCATAACCCCCTTGCCTTAACCTCTACTAGTCCCTGTCCTTCACCTACTTATCCCTTACCCTGCACTCCCTCCAGCACTACACAATGTTCTATGCCACCAACACACCCACTAGTCTTTCTTCCCTGCCTCCATGCCCTCCCCTCCCCCCTCAAACATCTACAACTGCACCTAGCAGCTAACCCTAACCCTGTCCTCACACATCCCTGCATGCTCCCACAAGCAACACTATTCCGTCCCCCACCTCTACCCTGCTATCCCTCGCTGCCCCCACCCCATCCTCCTCCTTATTCCCCCCCCCCCCCCCCCCCCCACACACACACACACAGATTGCTTCTCCTATCAGACGCAGCTGCTGTACACAGTACCCCTTCGTCAGCCGAAGGCATTGGTCATATGTGTGTGTGTTGTGCATGTGTGTATGTTTCTCTTGTTTTCTACTGTAGAAGGACTTTCAGCCAAAAGCTCAAATGTATAGCAGTGTCTTTGTTATGCATGCCTGCGACACAACTTCTCCTTTATATGGTGAGTAGCAGTCTATCCTTTTCACAATATTGTTGTTATTTCATCCTGGATTTTCTATTGTGTTATTTTTCAAATGAGTGCTTACCTTCAGTATTTTGATTATTACATTTTTCGTGAAGTATGAGGCTATGTTGTCTCTTGTATATCTGACATTGTAACAATTCTTTCATAGTTGTTTCTCCCAATGATCTTAATAATACAGAGGTGTTTTGTTTCAACTTAGATTTTTCAGTGCTCTGCCAAATTCCTCTCACATTATTGCTCAGCACCTTTCTCCACTTCCTCCTCTGTAATTATCGTGAAGTTTCTCCTCCTCTCAGCCTTCCCTCCTTCGCCTAATACTAGCTTGTCAGCTGAGCTCTTGATATTCATACAGCTGTTTCTTTCTCCAAAGGTTCAAGATGCTGACATCAGGGAAGATCAGTTTGAGCTCTGGAGAAATGTAGGAACATGCAAGGCAATATTGACCCTTCAACTTATCTTTGAAGGTATATTGAAAAAAGACAAACCTACATTTGCAGCATTTCTAGATTTAGACAAAGCTTTTGACAGTTTCGACTGGTGAGCACCCTTTGAAATTCTTCATATATCAAGTATAAAATACAGTGACCGGAAGGTCCACATAGGTTGTACAGGTACCAGAGAGCATTGATTACAGTTGAAGCATATGAATGAGAAATAATAGTTGAGAAAGAAGTGAGTCAGGGTTGTTGTCTTTCCACAATGTTATTCAGTCTGTACATTTAGCGAGGAGTCAAGGGAACCAAGAGAAATTTCAAAAGAGAATTTAAGTTCACGGTGAAGAAATAAACTTTGTGGTTTGCCAATAATGTTGTAATTGAGGCAGAACCAGCAAAAAATTTAACTAAGTGGGTAGTATCTTGAAAAGAGGTCATACAGTGAGCAACAACAAAATCAAGACCAAGGTAATGAAGCATAATTGAATTAAATTGAGTGATGCTGATGGAACTAGATTAGGAAATGAGACACTAATAGTTGTAAAAAAGTTTGGTTATTTGAGCAGCAGACTAACTGATAATCATTGATATAGAGAGAATATAAAATGCAAACTGGCAGAAGCAAGAAAACACCTAATACCAATTTAAATGTTAAAAAGTCTTTGCTGGGAGTATTTGTATGGAGCATAGCCTTTCACAGAAGTGAAACATCCACTGTAAACAGTTAAGGCAAGAAGAGAATATAAGCTTTTGAAATATAGTGCTGCAGAATAACGCCAAAGATTGGATGAGTAGGTCAAACAACTATTGCAGAAGTACTGTATCGAATTGGAGAGAAAAGAAATTTATGGCTCAAAAAGGAGGGACCAGTACATCAATCTTCTGACTGAAGATCACAAAAAACAACTACTGCCAATTCGTGGTTACAAGAAACATTAGGAGATAACATTGTTTTATATATGATTATAACTTCTTGCTTATATAATTTTTTTATAAATTATGACAGTTTATTTTTAAAAGTATGAATTCTGTGTCCTAGGTGACATGCCCCTCGAAGAGCTCTTGGCAATGTACGGTTATGGAGAACGCGATGCAGAGGGTGGCGCAGGGACAGAGGTGGAATGCAGTGTTGGAGGAGGAAGTAGTGCAGCTAGTAGTAGCAGTTCAGAGGAAGGGGGTGCCTCGTCATCAGGACTTCGACAGTTATACACACCCAATCTACAGCCACAATGTGGTGGAGGTGGTGGTGCTGTGGGAATAGGGAGTGGTGGGTCTGGTGCTGCCGGTGGCCCTGCACCAGATGATGACTGTGATTATAACCCTCAAGAAGATGAGGACTGGCGAAAGACAATCATGGTTGGTTCTGACTACCAGGTAAGTTTTGACTGCCCCTGTCTCTTCAAATAAAAGAGCTAAAGAGCTATAATAATAATAATAATAATAATAATAAATACTAACAAAGAGATAGAGGGGCTGGCTAGTACTTACCTCAGCTCAGTACAGCCAATAGATACACAAAAAACAGAACCGAAAATTTATGTTCCTAGCTTTCGGAACAAATGTTCCTTCATCAGGGAGGAGAGAGGGGAAAGGAAGGGAAGAAGGGAAAGTAGATTCAGTTGCTCACAACCCAGGTTATGAAGCAACAGGGAAAGGAAAACAGGGAGGGTAGCAAGGATGGAGGCATGGTTGTCAGAGGGAAGCCAAAGATATTCTACTGTAAGTACTGTGCCAGCTTCAAACCAAAGAGGATGCATACAGAAGTAAAGAGGTATATAGTATAAAGATAAACACAACTATGTAGGATGAAAAGATGCGTGAATGATCCAAGGAGGAAAGGGAAAGAGGAGAAGACTGAAGAGTAAATGGGAGTGAGGTTGTTTAACATAGGTTCAGTCCAGGGGGATGGCGGGATGAAAGGATGTGTTGGAGTGCAAGTTCCCATCTCCGCAGTTCAGAGGGACTGGTGTTGGGTGGGAGAAGCCAAATGGCACATACAGTGTAGCAGGTTCCTAGGTCCCTAGAATTATGCTGGAGGGCATGCTCCGCTACTGGGTATTGGACATCTCCTAGGTGGACAGTTCGTCTGTGTCCGTTCATGCGCTCAGCCAGTTTAGTTGTTGTCATACCGATGTACTGGCTGAGCGCATAAACGGACACAGACGAACTGTCCGCCTAGGAGATGTCCAATACCCAGTAGCGGAGCATGCCCTCCAGCATAATTCTAGGGACCTAGGAACCTGCTACACTGTATGTGCCATTTGGCTTTTCCCACCCAACACCAGTCCCTCTGAACTGCGGAGATGGGAACTTGCACTCCAACACATCCTTTCATCCCACCATCCCCCTGGACTGAACCTACGTTAAACAACCTCACTCCCATTTACTCTTCAGTCTTCTCCTCTTTCCCTTTCCTTTTCAGTCTTCTCCTCTTTCCCTTTCCTCTTTGGCCATTCACACATCTTTTCATCCTACATAGTTGTGTTTATCTTTATACTATATACCTCTTTACTTCTGTATGCATCCTCTTTGGTTTGAAGCTGGCACAGTACTTACAGTAGAATATCTTTGGCTTCCCTCTGACAACCATGCCTCATTCCTTGCTACCCTCCCTGTTTTCCTTTCCCTGTTGCTTCATAACCTGGGTTGTCAGCAACTGAATCTACTTTCCCTTCTTCCCTTCCTTTCCCCTCTCTCCTCCCTGATGAAGGAACATTTGTTCCGAAAGCTAGGAACATAAATTTTCGGTTCTGTTTTTTGTGTATCTATCGGCTGTACTGAGCTGAGGTGAGTACTGGCCAGCCCCTCTATCTCTTTGTTAGTATTTGTTTCACATCTTTATATGAGATTTTCCATTAATCATTTCAATAATAATAATAAATCAATCAAATTAAGATACTAGCCATTAATACTGTTTTTCCTATTCATTCTCATATTTTGTGGATGAAATAATATTTGTGTTCAAAAGTTAGTGTTTTGTCATCTATTGTTTGTCTGCATATCTGCTATAGTTTGGTAAATGGATACTTTTTCTATCTTCATTTGATTGTTGTTGCATTATAAGTATAACTGAATAATAATGTAAGGCAGTGTGAAAATGATTATTTTAAAATGTCTTGTAAATATTTACTTGTCCTGTTACTTGTAAAAAAAAAAAAGTGAAAAACGAGTTATAATTTGAATATTGCATTACACTCCCTGTGCTGGAATAAATATGATGGCAATGTGAAGTATTCTTAGCTTGACACAGAGACAGAATTATTATCAGTGAAATATTGTTTTTGTTAAAAAATTCTTTGTTTTGCATGGTTTATCCTCATTTGAGATTCTACTCCTGCAGTTTCGACAGATAAATAAGCAACTTAATTCATATGTGGCTGTCCTTGCTCTCGAGGCTACTTAATGAGGACAGCCATGCATGAAAAGCCTAGAAACTGCACTATATGGTGTTGGACAACCACTGTTAAAAATATATGAATTAACTAGCACTATAAGCTTGTGTTTGTGTGTGTGTGTGTGTGTGTGTGTGTGAGAGAGAGAGAGAGAGAGAGATTGTAAAGCAAATGGTAAGAAAAGAGTAGTGTGCAGTTAATTCAGAATTAACTTTGAGAAAGCTTTGTACAAGGTAGACGCTGTTAACTGTTGGCAAGTAGTAACAGGTATGTGAATGCAAGTCCAGGATCTGCAACAGACAAGCAGCCAGTTATGCACAAGGTAAACAAAGTGGTTTCCAGAGCCTGACTGGAGAAGATATGCTGACAATGCGGCTCACTGGGCACTGAGTGTCTATAGCCACCAGCGGCTGGCCATTGTTATGTTACAACATGGACGTTTGAAAGGGACATGGTGGCCGAAGCACATGACATAGTTCGCTTGTGCTGTGGTGGAGGTGGGCTGAGCACCTGACGTAAGTGTGGTCTGGGTGGCTGTGCAATGTGGAATGGGTCTGCGGCACACACAGCAGCGCGATGGCAGCTGGTCACATGCGTGCATCATGGCCGACTACTGGTGCGGGCTCTGTCTGACAAGTGACGGGGGATGCCTCTTCTGTTAACAGGTCTTCTACTGGGTCGAAGAAGTGAACGGCGGCAGGAGTGGTCAAGATGTAAGCGAGCTTGACTCAGTTGATTGACATCTTGGTCAACTTGCCCTTGCAATCATGTCGAGTGTTCTCTCACCGTGGGTGATGATGCCCCAATTAGGGTGGCTTAAGTGGTAGCGCAGCATAACACGTGTACAGTTCTGTAGGTCAGCAGGTACAAACATTTTGCTGGTGTCATACCACATCAGTGTGTGTTCTGAGGCAGGCCATATGGGTGTGTAGATGTTCTGCCAGTGGAGGGGCTGAGGAGTCACATGATGGTGATACTCCATAAAATCACTATGGATGGCGAGGGATTGTCCATAGAGCAGGTTGGCTGGCAAAGCACCGATCTCTTCCTTTGGTGTTACTCGCAGGCCAAGCAGTACCAGTGGGAGTGTGTCCATCCAGGCGGTGTTGCGGCAAATTAGGTAGGTGTTCAGTGTTCGGTGGAGCTGCTTGACAATGCCATTAAGTCACCAGGTGGTAGCTGGTGGTTCTATGTCACTGCACGTTACACAGTCGAGAGACGTGTGTGAAAAGCACACCGTCAACGGACAGCTGCAATCCATTGTTATATGACTGTGGCAGCTGAAGCATGCCACTCAGCTGTTGACAGAGACGGTGGCAACGGTTTCGGCGATGATATCCACTATGGGCATTGCCTCTGACCAATGTGTGTAGTGGTCTGCAATTGTCTGCAGGTAACACTTGCCTTGGGACAGAGGGATGGGGCCCCCGATGTCCACATGAACATGTGCAAAACAGCGTGTCATTTTGGTAAAGCCACCAATGGGTGCATGGGTGTGCCTCTCGATGTTTGACATCCAGTGTGCAGGTGCATGCCCATTGATGACAGTCTTTCTGTACTCCTGGCCAGACAAACTGCGTGGTCATGAGCGGCATGGTTGTATTGATGCCGGAGTGTGACAGTCTGTGGACATGGTCAAGAGCACTGCGCTGGAGTTTGTCTGGGAGAAATAAGTGGTGTGTGCCAGTTGAAATGTTGCACCAAATTTCGTGGGCTGAGCTGGGAATTGGTAGTAGCTCGAGTTGCAGGCTACTGGAGGTGTCGTGGTCAAGGCTGTCCAGTTGTTTGTCATTCTCTTGTTCTTGGGCAATGTCCTCAGAGTTCACAGAAGGAAAGAGGAGAGCACAAGTGTAGGATAAGCAGTAGGCGATGGATGTTGTCAATTCTGGAAATATGGTGGATGTCCCTGGACAACTGTGACACACACTCCCAACTGCTGGAACTGGCATAGTGTCAACTTGGTATTGTTGCTGTGAAACACATGACTTAGGGGATCACAGTCGAAAATCACGAAGGGACAGTCATACATCTTTTTGTGTCTGTGGGCATGGCATGTTCAGGATTGCCTGTCACTTGTCCAGTAGTGGTGTGGATCTGCTAGTAGTGATTAAATGCCCTAGGTATACAATTTCTGTGACCTCGAATATACTTTTTGAGGGGTGTATGAAGATGTCGGCCTCGCACAAGCACGGAAAAATGGTTGTTAGGCAGTGGCAGTGGACTTTGAGTGACTTGAAATAGACCAGAAGGCCTTCAAGGTACGCGAACACAATGGTGAGCCTCAAAAGATGACATCTAGGAATGCTGCCAGATTTGGGCCAAGTGTCATGTACGAGCTTTCGAAAAGCCCAAAGGGCATGTTAGTAGCTGTTTTCTGAATGACTTCATGCATTATAGGAATCTGCGTGAAAACCTCTGCACAGTCAATTATGCTTGAATATAACCTAGTCTGCCAAGGTGTGGCTAAAATTGTGCAGGTGTTCTACCGGATATCGGTCCGGCACTGTTCGTACCCTTAAGGCACGATACTCTCCACATGGGTGCCAGGAATTGTCTTTCTTGGGGACTAAGTGCAAGGCAGAGGACCATGGGCTGCACGACGGTTGAACAATGCCCTGTCACAACATGGCGTCTAACTCAGCCCTGGATACAGCAAGTTTCTCAGTTGCAAGTCGATGTGAACAACACGAGGTGCGTGGGCCAGGCATAGCCACAATGTAGTGGGCCCTTGAGTGTTTGACTTCCTTCAGTGTATGAGGCAGGTGAGTGAGCTCCAGAAATTTGTCCAATATGTCTGCGTAAACTCTGTGGACTTCACTGGTTTAACACTGAAGAAAGCAACTGCTATTTGTGTCCCATTATTTTCAAATTTGTTGTCAAATCGATCAGCTGGGCATTTGCGATGTTGGCTAGTAAGTTGTAGTGGCCGAGAAAATCTGCATCCGGGACTAGTTCATTGACGTCAGCCACAGTGAACATACACAATTGTGTGCTGCAGTCTGAGGTCCAAATTTCGCCAGTGTGTGCTGTAAAATTTTATTGCATTGTTTGCCGCCGTAAGAGAGAGTGCCCAGGCCTTCCAGTGGTCTCTTAACATAGATTGGAAGTAAATAGATAGATGGGAACGCATGTCAACAAGGTACTTCACACTGCAAGGTCCTTCTGCTACAAAGATCCACCTGGATATTGCTTTGCAGTCAAGTGCACCTAACCTGGTTGCAGCTGGCGTTTGGATGCAGTTAGGGAGCCCGAAACTTCATTTATTCATTGCCAAAGTGGGAACGATACCAGCAAAAGCTGCTCAGCTACTGCTCTGATGTCGGTGGCACACTGCGAGAACAGCTGGTACTGTGCATAAGCTGTGCATAACGTGGACTGGCCAGCGGTAGTGGGATATGCTGCCACTACGACACCTGTTGCCCGCTGTCTGTGAGTGCGCCAACTGGTCGAACACCCTTCTACAAAATCATTTACTGGAGTGCAGACGTCTGTAATGAACACAGAATAATCCTTCACTCCTGTTGCAAAACGCCTCAACCACAGCAACTGTCCTCTTCACCAATTCAGCAGCTGAGAATGTGTATATGGCATGTTTTCCTTTTACAAAAGCAACATTACATGTAGTTCATTGGCACAGTCCACGCTCTCATATATATAACACTTAGACACTGGTTTCATTAACCTTGCCACAAAATACAGCTATCACGTTTTCCAGCCAAGTCCTGATACTTCTTCAGTAACACTGCTCGAGAAAGTCGCTGAGCGTACCACTTGCTCCCGGTCATATCCCTTGACCCACCAGCCACACCTCACCTTCCCAGCTTCTCGCTTGCCCTATTGCCATTTAACAACCTCCTCACTCCCCATCTGAACACAGCACCAGGGAATCTCCAGAGCTTCACAGACCAAAGAGAGATCATATGCTATTGATATGTGCCAACATCCCACAACAGAAAGATGTAAACTATCTTGTGAAAGCCTGGTTACAAGTTTCATGCATCATCTTTACTTGAGTAATCTACAAATGTGCTATTTTACACATGTATCTCTCCCTTAAGGTTTGCGAAGACAAGAGTAGGACTAACGACAGGTATACAGACACATTTAAGCAATCGTTTCTTCCCACACTGCATTTGTGGATCGAGTAGAAAGAAGATGTAAAAACTGGTACTTTGGGAAAACCCTTTGCCATGTACTTAGTGAAGTACAGATGTAGATTCAGAATATTTCCTAACAAGCAAAGTTAGTTATCCTGATGTCTGATAACAAGTTAATGTTCACTCATTGGCCCATTGTCTGATGAATCACGAGACGCAAATGATCAAAACAGAATTGCAAACATAAGGTCGACATTAGTCACCTGTTTCCTTGAGATTCTCAACATACACTCCTGGAAATTGAAATAAGAACACCGTGAATTCATTGTCCCAGGAAGGGGAAACTTTATTGACACATTCCTGGGGTCAGATACATCACATGATCACACTGACAGAACCACAGGCACATAGACACAGGCAACAGAGCATGCACAATGTCGGCACTAGTACAGTGTATATCCACCTTTCGCAGCAATGCAGGCTGCTATTCTCCCATGGAGACGATCGTAGAGATGCTGGATGTAGTCCTGTGGAACGGCTTGCCATGCCATTTCCACCTGGCGCCTCAGTTGGACCAGCGTTCGTGCTGGACGTGCAGACCGCGTGAGACGACGCTTCATCCAGTCCCAAACATGCTCAATGGGGGACAGATCCGGTGATCTTGCTGGCCAGGGTAGTTGACTTACACCTTCTAGAGCACGTTGGGTGGCACGGGATACATGCGGACGTGCATTGTCCTGTTGGAACAGCAAGTTCCCTTGCCGGTCTAGGAATGGTAGAACGATGGGTTCGATGACGGTTTGGATGTACTGTGCACTATTCAGTGTCCCCTCGACGATCACCAGTGGTGTACGGCCAGTGTAGGAGATCGCTCCCCACACCATGATGCCGGGTGTTGGCCCTGTGTGCCTCGGTCGTATGCAGTCCTGATTGTGGCGCTCACCTGCACGGCGACAAACACGCATACGACCATCATTGGCACCAAGGCAGAAGCGACTCTCATCGCTGAAGACGACACGTCTCCATTCGTCCCTCCATTCACGCCTGTCGCGACACCACTGGAGGCGGGCTGCACGATGTTGGGGCGTGAGCGGAAGACGGCCTAACGGTGTGCGGGACCGTAGCCCAGCTTCATGGAGACAGTTGCAAATGGTCCTCGCCGATACCCCAGGAGCAAGAGTGTCCCTAATTTGCTGGGAAGTGGCGGTGCGGTCCCCTACGGCACTGCGTAGGATCCTACGGTCTTGGCGTGCATCCGTGTGTCACTGCGGTCCGGTCCCAGGTCGACGGGCACGTGCACCTTCCGCCGACCACTGGCGACAACATCGATGTACTGTGGAGACCTCACGCCCCACGTGTTGAGCAATTCGGCGGTACGTCCACCCGGCCTCCCGCATGCCCACTATACGCCCTCGCTCAAAGTCCGTCAACTGCACATACGGTTCACGTCCACGCTGTCGCGGCATGCTACCAGTGTTAAAGACTGTGATGGAGCTCCGTATGCCACGGCAAACTGGCTGACACTGACGGCGGCGGTGCACAAATGCTGCGCAGCTAGCGCCATTCGACGGCCACCACCGCGGTTCCTGGTGTGTCCGCTGTGCCGTGTGTGTGATCATTGCTTGTACAGCCCTCTCGCAGTGTCCGGAGCAAGTATGGTGGGTCTGACACACCGGTCTCAATGTGTTCTTTTTTCCATTTCCAGGAGTGTATTTTTGTCCCGTTCTCATTAAGTGACCAAACCACAAAAGTTGTCTGTATTCTATTTAATCTGTTATGTTATCTTTCTTGTGTGTTATTTTGTGTACTTACTCATTTGTTCTGTGTTCCCTAAATTGATGTGGTGAATGTTGGGAAAAGTTTTCAGTCTTTAATGACCTCATTGTCAACGTCCTTCACCCTGTGTAATACAGTCTGGGATGGACTAATATGATTATGGATGAGTTCTCAAAAAGCATTTTGCCCAATTTGCAGGAAAATTAATTTACCATTCATGAGAATCATTCTAGTATTGTGTTGGTTGAATATTAGCATCCTGCATATGATAGTTGTCTTTAAATAGAGAAAAATGGAAGTTGTGTAACATGAAGGCTTTAGCCAGAGTGTTTCATCTCAGCATTCATGAGTACATCTGGGTTAATTCAGAGGTCTCTCCATGTATGGGATATCCATTCTCATTGAAAAGCAGGTTAAAAGCATCTCAGAATACTCTCGCACTGCAGCATTGTTCTTCATCTTTGTTTTTGGCAATAGTGTAACAGAATATTTAAAAAATCTCCTGGCTAAATGTATTTTTGTGGAGATATATGTGTAATAATAATAATATGTAAGAATTTTAAGAAAAGGATAGTTGCTACACACACACACACACACACACACACACACACACACACACACAAGTACAGTCGTGGACAAAACGAGTGAGACCCCTCGCCTTTTCGTTATGCTGGTCCACAGAGCTTTAAAGTCTGCTACACAGCATAACAGGCAAGGCGACGAAGTGCTACCAACATACTATGCACAGAAGTGAAATTTAAAAACTATCCGAAATTTGTCAGACTGTTTTCAATCATGTGTAAGACCATATTAATGGTGATTAGTGTGTTAACTACGACACCTAAATATAAGATATAAATGAAAGAAGACACGCTAATTAGTATCAACTGAACTAATAAAAATGAATTTCAGCTTATCGAGATAACATAACTGTTTTAGTAAGACAAAGTATCCCAGATCGTTACGAATTAGCAAAATATTATGCGCATTCGGCCGCGAAATGGTCTGTGTCAACGTTCAGACCAGTCATACTGGATTGCCGTTGCTGAACTACCATGAAAGTGTGCAAATTTAGCAATGCGTGAAGATTCATAACGAAATTCAGTTAAAAATCATTCAGTGCCACACTTATGTCAATTCAATTATTGACAGAAGCGGAAAAAGTAGCCATTAACAAGTATGAATGTCGTATTGACCCCAAGTAACTGCATTTTGATAGCTGCCAACCCCTCCACACCAAAAAATCCCTTCAGTACAGCCTGACCACCCTGGGACAACTATCCCTTGACCTAGTCGCAAACAGATTTCCTTTGCCATTTTGGCACACACTCCCAATTCTGCAACTATCCCCAAGAACCAACTACAAAGGAATGCCACTTCATCACCCAGTACCATCACTGAAATAAGGGACATCCTCCCCAAGATCCTTCTGACCCCTCGTAAACTGGTGTTCCATATCCCATCCAACCTCCACAACATCCTAGTCCATCCCTACGCTACTCCCAATACCAACTCCTTTCCGTAGGGATCATATACCTGTTGAAGAGCCAGGTGCAAAACCTGCCCAATCCAGCCACCCAGGAATAGATATTTTACAATTTGATGTTAAAAAAAAAAGTAAAGGTGTACATTTTGTTAATCATGTGCTACTAAAATGTTTTATAAGTAGCAAACACTTTTCACTACGCTAGCAGACAACTCAGGCAAACAGCCCTCTATTATTACCCCAGACATGAATAAGCCGGAAATTTCGCGATGAAAATGGCAAAATGATCTGTAGTTTCTGTTGCATAGAGCTTTCTGGACTCAAAAACATGAATTGTCTATCTTTATGTCACCGCTTATGTGACAATCGTCCGGGATGTTTATCGACATAACAAAAAACTGTTATTAGCGAGTAAATTTTGTAGGATAATTCTGCACCACCCCAGGAAATAAACGGCGACGTAAATGCCAAACGTATTCTACAATGTTTTGAATTCACCATTAGACGTGCCACAACCAGAAAACGTTCATTAACCGATGTATTCCTTAAGGTAGCTAGCAATGGGAATGCTCACACATCGAAAACGCAGTGGTATTAATAGTAGGATCTGAATTACCATGTGTATAAGCAAAACGATTTTATTTGCATTCCTGTAAACGTGATTTGGATCGAAAGCGTAGCTACGATTAATATGCAGATGTATCGATTGCAACTGGAACATTTCGAATAAAGAGTGGGTGAAATTATTATGTTGCCCTCATCTTCAGTAACTATGGTAACTATTTTCGTTGCTAGGATTTCGTCACGTAAATGGGTAAAAATGGAACCCTACTAGTCTCACTTTCTTGACCGTCTATCTGTCTAGCCAACCCCTAAAACCGCTTTTTCCTCGAGTAAAGGTGGACATAATAAGCGGAAATGTATCGCTCTTCCTACGGTATACGGTCTCTTGGTGGTGTAAAAATGTGAGCTATGTCAACGCGATCTAAAGATACGGCCGTTTATGTAAAGAAAATTTACGCAAAAGGTCAAAAAATGGCTCTAAGGACTATGCCACCAAACTGCTTAGGCCATCAGTCCCCTAGATCTAGAACTACTTCAACCTACCTAACCTAACACACATCAATGCCCGGGGAAGGATTCGAACTGACGGCGCAAGGAGCCGCGTGGTCCCCGATATGACGCCGTTGAGCGCACGGATAACCCGCGCCGGCAAGGTGTTAATATCATCTGGTGTTACTAAAAAGTTTCTGCGCAGTTCATTTAAGAAAGAATGACTAAAATATATTTGATGTTATGGAAGAGGAAGGACGCCTAACTCGTTTCCCCTTGTTTTCGTTCATGATGTTAGATTCGCAATCTGATCGTAGGTACTATCCATAACCACACTTTAGATCCAAGTCATAGTCACAGATATGCGAATACAACACATTGGCTTTAACTTGAGGTATTTCGTTTCCCACGAAGTGGTGGCAGACAATGCTGTGGCGTCTTCGAAGCGCGAGTTTCGCCAGTGCTAGATATCTCAGCAAATCAGCTGGACGATCTTCCATAGTATGTTGGTAGCACCGTCGCCTTGCCTGTTATGCTGTGTAGCAGACTTTAAAGCTGTGCGGATCAGCATAACGAAAAGGCGAGGCGTCTCGCTCGTTTTGTCCACGCCTGTACATATACACATACATACATACATACACACACATATGCATGACCACAGTCTCAGGCTCCTGAGGCCAATTTATTCAGCATTGATTCATCAAATATAACCCTTAAAATAATACAATTTTAGGACATCATACAAATTATTGTGAATTTCATTTGTTACGATTACTTGCTGCTATAAAACTCCACTATCAAGTACGCTTGATGCTTTGGAGCTCGCTTGAAACTCAAGATGTTTGTTTTTAATTGCTAAAATGTCAACATTGCTTATGTATGATTTATTTTATAGTAAAGAAAACGGGGGAAAAGGACTGAAGCTGTCATCAACCTGAAAGCTGGTTTGAGTACCACAGTGCTTTACTATTTGTCATAAAAATAAACCTCATGTAAACAATACACTATGTATTCTTTGACTCAGCGATGGTACATGCCAACAGCTTACTGGTGCATTTAACTTGGATGGCACTGGCCAGGCAATAATCCAACTAAACTGCAGTGATGTGAACAGTTGCAGTAAAGATGTGGAAAGAGATGAGCAGAGAACAATATAGCTTTGAATGTCATTTAATTTTTAATCAGAAGGAAATTATATTTGGCAAAACTCAGGCGACACGCTTCTTAGGCGACCTGACGGAAAAGATAGCATGCTCTCTCTTTTGATTAACGTAGTAGTGTAATTAAAAACAAGAGTGATGAAAATTTCTGAGTTTAACAAGGGTAATTTTTCTGCACGAGCTACGCGTGGTGTAAGAGCACACTGCTGATTTCCCATCTAGTTAAGCACTGAAGCCACTGAGGGTGTTTCAATCAGTCGTCTGGTAATCTCTGAACTCC